>NC_056741.1:907157834-907260334 GCF_019279795.1 Protopterus annectens | reverse complement strand
TGGGGTCTTTCAAGTTAAGGTGCTTAAGGAGATATGTTTCAAAAGGAGGTGAATAAGGATGGACTATGAATGAGGTTCTAAAATGTTTGTCAGATGGGGATATAAGCAGATTTTTCAGTATTCAGTGAAGACAGCATAATATTCTAGACATTTTTGGGTTAGTAATGACATTTGTGATATATGCACCATGTATGTTCAGAATGTATGACCAGAATTAGGAAATTGATAACTTAAGACTAACTTGAGAGGTGCCAGTGACGGTTGATAAGAAACCACATTATGCATCTGTGGATGTTCATGTTGCTCACTGCTGCAGTAGGCTTAGCCATGTGGGTTATATGCTGCCAAGCATGTAGCAGCCGGACAGCTTCCAAAGCTTCATGGCACCTTCCAAGTGCCCAAACTGTCAGTCGAGTCAAGCTGAGCTAAGACAGTTTTGTGCAAAAACCTTTCAGAGCTTTACTGCCTCCAAAGTATGTTGCTTGTGTGGATTTTGAGGAATGGTTACCTTGTGCTGTCCTTTACGGGGCAGATAAGTTGCCTTTGGGGGGGCTGGCTTCCATTTTCTTAATTTTGCTGTTTTATTACTTAGCTCTTCATGAAGGTTATTTTAGCATTGTGTGTTGTGCTCATTGGAGTTAGAGCACTCATTTTTTTTCTATCGGTTTGAGTAGTGTAAAGCAGCTGGAAACATTTTCTGAGGAGAAATTGTGTTCATTTTTTTTTCTTTTGCAGGGCTGGCATAGTGTTTCAGAGTTTTTTTTACTGATTTTTTTTTTTTTTGTCAAAAGTAACTCTTATGGATTAGTAGTTTATAGTGGCAGTTTGTTGCTTGTCTTCCCTGGGAAAGAGGCACCCTTTTTGACTTGACCATGGAACAGATTACTAGTTCCATGGTCTGTTGTCCTTCAAGCCACACACACAAAAAAAAAAAAAAAAAAAAAGCTAAGCAGACAGCATGTGCCACCATAATAGGCTAACAGTTTGCATCGTAGATCGGTGACTATACTGTGGCCATTTGTTGTACCTCAGACCACTCATGTTTTACCACGGATCCCTCTGGTATAGCACCTACTGCCACTATGGACCAGGGGTTAGCCATGTCCTCTGCAGCTGTTGGGGTCCCCCTCAGTGGAAGGGGGAAAACTTCTTTTATCAGTCCTGAGAGAGCGAAGGTTGTGTCAGAATGTTGTACTAATCCCCGAGGAAGCGGCTGCTGCCTTTAGTAGTAACACGTTTGGCCCCATTTTTCCTTTCAAAAAGGATAGGAAAACTAATCACGTGTCTGCTACTCTTAAAATTCCTTTGGGTAAGGGTAGTTTATCGCATCTAGCTCTGGGTTTAATTTAAGCTTTTGACTCTTCTTGTAAAGTAGTTTCTAGTAAAAGAAAGAGGGATTCCTCTTTTCCTGAAGAGACTCAAGATTCTGAGTCTGAATAGGAAGATGCATGGACAGGGAATTTTTTTTCTCTCAAGATTTCTGATTCATATTCAGATCTTAGTGTGTGATTCACCTTGTGTGACTGTATGTGGGGGGCGGCTCTCTTTCTCTGAGACAGTTGCTAAAATGTGCATGTGTTTTCAGTGGGATAAACAGTAGTTGTGTAAAATCTTACTATAACCTTAAATGTCCTACTCTTCCATGTTGCTGTATTCTTACTGTGGGATCCTCCACCTCGGGCGACCCTGAACGTCAGCTACTATACCCAAGCTTAAGCCTGGTTGCTGCTGGTGCATGGGATGTCACACGGGCTATAAACCAGGGGGATTAAATGTGACATCTGCATGCACAGGCCTCAGAACTGACTGCCCAGTTGGACAGTAGTTTAGGTACTGCCAAATGATGCCCCCCAGACCGGTGAAATGCAGTTGTCTTCCCAGTGTGACTGTAGTCTAGGTAGTGTCCCTATGATGCCCCATAGACAGGTGGGGGGGTAGGTGGGAGAGAAGAAATACTGCAACATGGAAGAGCAGGACCTCTATGGTTATGGTAAGATTTTACACAACTGTTGTATGTCCTTCTATTCTCATGTTGCAGTATTACTGTGGGAGAGTACCACAGCTTGGGAAGGAAGAAGGGTGGAGACAGAGGTAGCGGATTTCAGAAATCCTTGCAGGATTGCCCTTGCATATCTTGCTGTTGCCCTGGAGATATGGTCCAGTTTGTAATGTTTGGTAAAGGTATGTATAGAGGACCAGGTGGCTGCCCCAAGGATGGAAGTTGTGTCCAGGCCCTTGAAGAAGGCCCTAGAAGAGGCTACTGCTCTAGAAGAGTGTGCCCTGACTCCCCGATGCAAGTGCTTTCTGTGGTAGGAATAGCCGAAGCAGTTTTCCTAATCCACCAGGAGATAGTTTGTTTGGATACTGCCTTGCCAAGAACCCTGGGATGGCAGGACACAGAGTTGATTAGATTTTCTAATGGTCTTAGTTTTATCCAAGTAGAACCTTAATTGTCTGTGGACATCAAGGGAGTGCAATATTGTCTTACTGTCATTTTTAGGAGAGGGAAAGAAGGTGGGTAAGTGAATGGACTGATTTAGTGATAGTTTGTTGACCATTTTGGGCATGAAGGATGGGTTGGTGTGCAGGGTCACTATGTCTTTGTGGAAGATAATGTAGGGAGGGGATGCCGTGAGCTCCTGTAACTCCGAGATGCTTCTGGCTGAGGTGAGGGCTGCCAGCAGGCCTGTTTTCCATGTGCACATCTGCAGGGATGCAGAGCTGGCTGGCTGGCTCAAAGGGGGCAAGTATACATTTTTCCAGGACATAATTTATGTACCAAGGAGGGTGGGAATAGGCTTCCTTGATGGTGTAATGTGCAAGACCCCTTTTAAAAATAGTTTAACATCCAACCTGGAGAGTAGAGGAGGCGGGCAAAGATGGCAGATCAGTGAACTTTCACTGAAGAGTATGAAATGCCTGCCTTTATAAGCTCACACACATAGGGTTGACTAGAGGGAAATCTGCTTGAAAAGGGTCCCTATCTCTTTGGAGACACCATTTGGGAAATGTAGGATCTGTTTGTGTTGGATTTCCTAGCCTCCTGCAGGATAGATGGTATGTCCTGTGTGTAGCGGTGTCTGAAGGAGACTAAAAGTTTATCACCCAGAGGGTTATGCACAGCATCTTGAGGTGTAGATGAATGAGAGTCCCCTTCTGTTGTGTGAGCAAGTCCACCTTGTGGGGCAAGTTGTGGTGATTGCCCTTAGCAAAGGATTGCATAAGGGGGAACCAATGCTGCCTTGGCCAATGGGGAGTCGTCAGCAAGTTTTTTGGCATGTCCCTCCTGATTTTTCAGGAGGGCTTTTTTAAATAGAGGAACGGAGGGGAAAGGCATACAGAAACAATCTCTTCCATGAGGTGATAAAGGCGTCTACTCTCCAAGCTAGTGGGGAGTGAGCCTTCATACAAAAGTTTCTCAGTTGTCTGTTCTGGGGGGAGGCAAATCTATTTGTGGTGTGCCCCATTGGTGGACAATGTCTAGGAATACTTCTCTGTGTAGCATCCTTTCATGATGCAGAAAGAGTGATCTGCTGAGAGCATCCACCTAGTGCTCATCCTGGGATGGAATATAGACTGCCTGCAGAGATATGTTGTTCTGAGAGGCTAATTCCCAAACTTGCATTGTTAGCCTGCAGAGAGGTTGATGTACCACATAACAGTGGTGGTGTCCGTGAATTTTTGTAGTGGGGATAGTTGTAAGAGAGGCCTTCAGGACTAAATGAGAACTGCTATCATCTCCCTTACGTTGATGTGTTTTCTCAGGAGGGGTATTTTCCAGAGGGCTTGCACTTTGAGGCCATTCATAGTAGTTCTGCAGCCCAGATATAAGGCGTCTGTGTGCATTTGTTGAGTTGGTGTGGTGAGTTGAAGGGGGTAGGCCTGGATTCAGTTGTATCTGTTGAATCCACCACTTCAATTCTGTTTTTAGGCAAGGCAGGAAGGGTATTTGGAAGTCTAGAGGGTGGCTGTGTTGGACCACATTCTTTAGATACTGTAACTTTCTCATGTGCATCCTGGCTAGTGGCAGCATAGGTATTATGGCTGCCATAAGGTCCAGTAGGTGCATGAAATGTCTGGCTGACAGGTGGTCGACCTGGAGGAGGTCCTGAAAGTGGTTGATCAGGAAAGTTACTTTGTCCTGAGGGAGGAAAGCCTTCATCAGGTCTGTCCAAATCCTGCATCCCAGGAAGATTTTGTCCTGAGCTGGGGATAGGGATGATTTGGTGAGGTTGCGTGTGAATCCCAACCCCTGGAGCAGAGACATGGAGAACAGTAGAGGATGTTTGAGGGTGTCTTCCTCTTCTGCAAGAATGAGAATGTTGTCCAGGTAAGGGTAGATTTAAATGGCCTTAGTCCTGCAGTAGGCTATGGCTGGATGAAGACCCTTGGTGCAGTGGATAAACCAAAGGGCAAGGCAGTAAGTGTGAACAGGGTTCAGCAAAACATAGGTGGTACTTGTAGTTTAGATGTATGGGAAATGTGGAGTTAAGCCTTCTTCAAGTCCAAGGTGGCCATGAAAGCCTTGGGTGGTAATAGTGGAAGCAGGTTTTGAAGGGATAGCATTCTGAAGGAAAGGACTTTCAGAAAGAGGTTTAAGAAGGATAAATCCAGGATTGGCTTCCAGGGGCCATCTTTTTTTGGTACCAGGAAATAGTCTGGAGTAGAAGCCTTTTCCTTCTTGGCTTGGTGGAACAGGTTCTATGGTTCCCTGAGCAAAAAGGTCCTGGATAATGTGAGGAATTAGGTGAAGTTGGTTCTTGGGTGGAAAAGGAATTCCTTGTGTGGGGTTTTCCTGCCAAGACAGAAAATATCTTTTTTCCACTAGTGCCAGAACCCATTGTTCTGAGTTGATTTCTTTCCAGAGGGGCAGACAGTGAGAGAGGTGGGATGAGAGGGGAAGGTGAATGAGTCAGTCATGCATCATTGATGTAATGTGATCCTATCTTGCCTACATTCTCTACAGATGGGTTCGGAGCCGATCCTTGGCTATACAATAGCACGGTCTCTTATTGGCAGAGTTACCTCATATCCCAGGATGCACCACTACTGCTTCCCCAGATCTCGTTTGCCGCTTCTACAGCATAGACGTGGTCTCGGACTTGGCTGAGCTAAGTGCCTCTAGTGCTTATATTTCTGTCAGAAATTTTGCTAAATTTACCCAAAAGCTGTTTTAACAGCTACTTATTGTTGTGTGACTGATTTTTATTTTTTGTGGAAAGTTTTTGGTAAAAATTGTGTTTTCTTCGACGGTAAAGGACCCCGTTTAAGTTAGAGGGGCCTTTGCCTAGCCCACGCGCCTTAGTTAGGGCTGTTTAACAGCTACTCATTGTGTGATTTTGCAATTTAGAACTTTGTGGTAAATTGTATTTTTTTCTTGGTGGTACGTGTTCCCGTTTAACTTAGAGGGACCTTGCCTTAGTCTACGTGTATTTTCTTTAAAGTCAGTGTTGAAGTTCTTTCTCTTTAAAGTTCAGTTGAAGTAGATAGCCATGTCTAAAGAACATAGGCCATCAGGATTTAAAAAATGTTCAAAATGCAATTATAAAATGTCCATTACGGATGACCATTTGTTATGTGTTTACTGTTTGGGGCCGAAGCACCTACAGGAATCCTGTAGCGTTTGCCACGCTTTTTCCTCTCGCGTGCTCCAAGAGAGGAAAAATAAGTTGATTTTGAAAGGGCTTATTACCCCTTCCTTTGAGGAAGCCCTATCTTCTTCTTCTTCCCCGTCGAGGAAGAAAAAATCTTCGGCTCCGACCAGCCCGTCGGATCCGGCAGCAAAAAAGTCAAGGCAGGCTTCTCCGTCGGCTCCACGGACTTCGGAGCCGAGGGTGGAACGGTCTGCCTCGATGTCTCCAGCCTCGACTCCTCTGGCTTCGGAGCCGAGAGCTCGGGCGTCGAGAGGCGAGTCATCTCCATCGGCTCCACTGCCTTCGGAGCCGATGAAGGTTGCCCGCTCAGACTCTTCCCCTTCGGTGCCGAAGTCCACATCAGCTCCGAGGGAAATTGCATTAGTGGTGGAATCTCCCTCGGCGCCGATACTTCTCGAAACCATTCGGAACCGGTCCCCCAGTCTTTCGGAGCCGGCGGAGCAGTCGACTCGGACCCGGTCGGTCTCTTCTCGGTTGTCGAGGATGTCCGATTCGGATGTAGACAGGGTGCTTTAAAGGCTTTTTCAGTCTCCGGTCTTTCAAAAGTTGGTCTCTGCTCCAGCCCAGTCGGCTCTGGAGCCGTTTTCCCACCCTGCCATCTTGGTTCCTCCTCCAACAGCTTCGGCGCCGTTGGAGTCAGTGTTGGTGGAGCCGGTGGAGGTTGTCAGGTCGGTTCTGACCCTAACTCCAACCCCGCCCTTCGGGTCGGTGTTCGGTACGCGGACCTCCTCTGTCGGACTCAGGGGGGCCACTTCGGGACCGATCCTTTCGGTTCCAAGCCTCCCTCTCTGTGCGTCGGTGGCGGGAGTTCCGACTGCTGTTGTGGCCTTGGGGGTTGAACCTTCCCAGGACTCTGGGGGTCCCGCCTTCAAGGCCATGAGGAGTGCTTTGGCCAAATCCTCTCTGGCCACTTCTACCATCTCACCACCACCTTCCCTTGGCACGGAGACTGGTTCCTTTGCAATCCCCCTGTCTCACGACAGCGGAGCCCTTGGGCCTGAGGTTACCCCCGTCGGGGGTTCCCTTCTTCCTGGAGGTCCCTCCGAAACGTCTTCGGAGGAACCCCCGAGGAAGAGACAGTGCAAGAGGAAGCACGTTGACTCCCCTGATGAGTCTCTCACCTCGGATACCGACCTCGATGATGCGGAAGGGTCCCCCAAGTCGTCCTCGGATGATGTATCCTTTGCGGACATCTTGGAAATCCTTAAGCAACGAGGCGACTGGCAGTCCAAACCCCCTTCTGCTGAGGAGTCGGTGTTCCTCAAGGCCTTCGGGGCTCAGCCCTCCGCCTCCTGGGTGTCTCCGCCCTTCGATGAGCTCCTGGATTTGATCTCTCGAAGGGCGTGGGAACATCCGGACTCTGTTGAACCGGTGCCAGCTCGCCCCAATAAATTCCTTTCGGCACCCCCTGATAAGGACTTTCTTACCAAAGGTGTGGCTGTAGATGCCTTGGTGGTGGCATCTGGTACCCAACAAGATGTGGCAGAGGCTTCAACGTCCGTCCATCCTCCTAATAAGGAGTCTAGGAGCATGGATCAGTACGGGAAGCGCACCCTTGCTTCAGCAACCTTTACATTAGGGGGGGTCTCTGAACTACCTGACGCACTTTACGAGACTGCAGAGGGATCTGGTCAGGGAGCTTTCGGATACCCTCTCTGGTAACTTACCTGAGCAGTTAGCCCAGACGGTTAACTCCCAGTTGGCTACCCTGTCCTCCCTATCCAACTCGTCCATGAGGCTCATTTCGTATGCAGCCGAAGGAGCGAGCAGGGCGGCGGGCACAGGTGTTGCTCAACGGAGACAAGCCTGGCTACGCCTGTGTCACTTTGCGGAGGCCTTTAAGTCTTCCTTTGCTGACTCCCCCTTCAATGAGTCCTCCCTTTTTGGACCCAAGGTAAAGGACACGTTGACTCGCTGCGAGCAGGAGGGTAAGACTTTAACTGCCGTAGGGGCCCGGTTTTCCACTCCCTTCAGACCTTATCCCAAGGCTCGAAGAGGAGGGAAAATGTGGTTCCGTAAGTCTCGAAAGTCTTACTCATCACAGCAGAGCGATTCCCCCTCTAGAGGCAGAGGAAGGGGAAATTTTTCAGGGAGACGCCGTCCCAGAGGCGTCGGAGGCCCCCGCAACACTGGAGACCGCGAGTCCTTTCGTGGCTCCTCCTCCTTCCAGCATCCCTGAAGGAGTGCCCGACTGTGCAGCTCCGGAGCCAGTCGGGGGTCGTTTTTCGAGGCACCTAAAGGCCTGGGAAAGTATCACTCAGGACTAATGGGTGCTCCGAATCATCGCGAGGTTACACCATTCCCTTCTCTCAACCCCCCCCCCCCCACCATCCCAAAGAATCCCGGACCCGCCACCCAGTCAATGGGATATGGCAGCCATCGAAATTTCAAAGCTGCTTCAAAAAGGAGTCATCCAACCTGTCCCCGCAGATCAGGCCAGAACAGGGACTTACTCAAGATTCTTTTTGGTACCAAAAAAGACCAGGGGCTTGAGGCCCATTTTGGATCTCAGCAGGTTAAACCGATCAATGAAAAAGTCCAAATTCCGGATGGTCACCTTGCAAACCATTCTCCCGCTTCTGGAGAAGGGTGTTTGGATGTGCTCCATAGATCTCAAGGACGCCTATTATCACATCCTGATAAATCAGGCGTCCAGGAGACACTTGTGCTTCAGCCTAGGGGGCAGTCATTTCCAGTTCCATGCACTGCCCTTTGGTCTCACCACAGCCCCCAGGGTGTTCACCAAATGTTTGGCAGTGGTGACTGCTCACCTGAGAAGTCTAGGATTCCAAGTGTTTCCATACCTAGACGACTGGCTCCTAACTGCCACCTCAAGGCATCTACTCTTAAAAACTCTAGCAGCCACTATCTCCCTAGGCAGCTCCTTAGGAATCACCTTCAATTGGACAAAATCCGTATTGCTGCCATCACAGCGTATTCCGTTTATTGGTGCAGAAATAGACTCAAGGCAGATGCGAGTCCATCTTCCTGCGGAAAGAATAGCAACATTGCAGTCTCAAGTTCGGGCATTACTCCTCAGACGTCGTGCTCCAGCGAGAATGGTACTGGAGCTGCTAGGTTCCATGTCAGCCACCATTCTTCTCGTCCCCTTGGCAAGGTTGCATATGAGGATACTCCAGTGGCTCCTCTCAGTCCAGTGGTCTTATCAAGACCTCCCCCTCAGTCACCACATATTGATCACAGAGACATGCAAACAGGATCTTCGTTGGTGGCTTCTTTCCTCCAACCTGGATCAGGGGCGACCCTTCGTTCCCCCATCCCCCTCGGCCACGTTGACTACGGACGCCTCCCAGACAGGGTGGGGGGGACATTATCTGGACAGGTCGGTCCAAGGCACGTGGCACTCCGAGAGTCTTCTCCACATCAATATCCTGGAAATGAGGGCGGTGCTTTTAACGTTGCAAGCATTGCACGATCACCTCCCCCGGGGGACGATTGCCATTCAGTCCGACAACATGTCGGTAGTCTGGTACTTGAACAAGCAAGGAGGGACCAGGTCTTACCCCCTTTGCAGAGAGGCCATGAAGGTATGGGATTGGGCGATTGCTACCAAACGCTTTCTAGTGGCAACACACATTCCGGGGACATCCAATGTGATAGCCGACAGACTGAGCAGGACTATTCTCTCCCCTCACGAATGGTCCTTGAATCATAAAGTTTTAACACAGATTTTCACCAGATGGGGAGTTCCATGTTGCGATCTTTTCTCAGCTCCTCTCAACGCAAAATGCCAGCAGTTCTTCTCTCTCATTCCAGTTCCGGGGGAGATGCCCAAGGATGCTCTGGTCCAACCTTCGCCCTCCGGTCTGCTATACGTTTTTCCACCGGTTCCCCTTCTCCCCAAGGTGATTCAGAAGGCGATTCACTTGGGAAGCAAAATGATTCTAATCGCCCCATACTGGCCTTGTCAAGTTTGGTTCCCTTTTCTTCGCAAGTATGCATTGGACGGTCCCTGGTTCCTGGACCAAATTCCGGACCTCCTGACGCATCAGTCAGGACAGCTCCATCAGTCCCTACATTCATTGAAGCTAGCAGCTTGGCTACTCCTCTTCCGACCATAGTTAGGAGCCATTCTTTCGACCCTGAAGTCTTGCATATTTTGTCCTCGGCCCACAAGACTTCTACAAAAAAGATGTATAGCAGTAAATGGAAGAGGTTTGTTATTTGGGCCCAACTCCGAGGATTAGACCCTATGACAGCTTCGGTGTCAGAGGTTCTGAAGTTTTTAACTTCCCTGTTCAACCAGGGTTGTTCGGTGTCTACCATCAAAGTTCAATTGGCAGCTATTTCCAATTTTCACGAGAACGTAGAACCACCCTTAATGAGCAATAAGTTGTGCAAAGCCTTTATTAAAGGAGCTTGGCTTCTACGGCCCCCTATATCTCATCCCGCACCACCGTGGGACCTTAACGTAGTGTTAGCCGCTTTAACCGCACCTCCCTTTGAGCCGGCAGCAACCTGTGACTTGAAATTTCTTTCTTGGAAGACTGCCCTTCTAGTTGCTATCACATCAGCCAGGCGAGTTTCAGAACTTCAAGCCTTGTGTGTCAAACCACCATACCTGGTATTTCACAAGGATAGAGTATCTCTTAGACCAAACCCATCCTTTATACCAAAGGTTTGTTCTAACTTTTGCAACAATCACTGGAATTACCGTTTTTTTTCCCTAAATATACAAACAGAGCTGAGTATACCTTTCACAGCTTAGATGTGCACAGACAATTACGTTTCTATTTGGATAGGACACACCAAGCACGAAAATCAGATCAACTGTTTGTGTCCTTTTCTGACAATAAATTGGGCAAAGCAATCACGAAGGTCACTATTGCCAAGTGGATCAGAGACTGCATCAGTCATATTTATCGCATTTCAAATAGAGCTTACAAATCCAGTGAAAGCTCATTCTACCAGGGCTATGGCCACTTCGGCAGCCTTTCATTCCAAGCTCTCTCTTAATGACATTTGTGCAGCTGCTACGTGGTCTTCTCTACACACCTTTATTTCTCACTACAAATTGGATGTGGCATCTAGGGGTCGAGCTTCCTTCGGTTCCACGGTTCTCCGGACCGTTTTCCAATTAGCCACCCAGGAATTAGGTGCTAGGGACGCTGTCCCATCTGTAGAGAATGTAGGCGAGATAGGATCACATTACATCTTTTAGTTATGTACTTACCATAACTTTAGATGTATGGGATCCATCTCGCCTACATTCCTAATAACCCACCCTCCTTCCCCCTGCCTTGGAGACCAGAAGAGACCGGACGGTCCGAATACAACTGTTTCCTCTCATGAAATACCTGGCAATCTTATAACAACAGTCTATGTGTGTGTGTGTGCATGTGTGCGGACAAACAAGATCTGGGGAAGCAGTAGTGGTGCATCCTGGGATATGAGGTAACTCAGCCAATAAGAGACTTCGTGCTATTGTATAGCGTGCAGAGTCGGAGCCGAGGATCGGCTCCCAACCCATCTGTAGAGAATGTAGGCGAGATGGATCCCATACATCTTAAGTTATGGTAAGTACATAACTAAAAGTTGTTTCTGTCCTAAAAGGGCTGTCCTAGAGGAGGGTTGTCTCCTTGTCCCTTTCCTATGTCTGGAAGGTGAAGAGGTGGCAGTGGTGAGGGTTCTTCTGACACAGGTTTTAGCAGGGCAATTTCTGTAAAATGTTGGTACTGGGGAGACCAGTGAGTGTTTAATGTCTTGAAGATGTTCTTCGTGTTTCACTGTTGCAGTCATCACATTTGGGTTATCCCTGCCAGGGTAGCCCTCGGCCGGCTCGAATACCAGAGACTTTGTATTTCTGCGTCAGTTGCTGTCACTTCAGGACTGATGTCAGTTCGTCAGAAGGCAGTCGATGCCGTGACATCAGTCTTTCTTGCCGTGGAGCCCGAAGCAGTAGCAGTTCGCACAAGTGCCGGTCAGCCGCTACCGGAGTTTCATCTACCGAATTGAAGTTGGAGTCTTCTAAAGCTAAGGTACCCCATTGGGGATCCTTTTTTCTTGCACTAACCGATGTCAGAAAATATTTTCTTTGGTGGGCAACAGCATGCTCCCACAACAAGGGACTGCTTTTCTCACCACCACCCAGACCCTCACCACAGATGCATCACACTATGCTTGGGGTGCACACCTGGATGGCAGGTGCATACAGGACCACTGAAACCTGCAGCAAATCCCTCTGCACATAAAAAAGTGATGACTGCTCTCCAGCATGCATTGATAGCTTTCAAACCCCTTCTCTCTTTCCAGGGGCTCTCCTGATCAAAACAGACACCACCACTGTGATGTGGTATATCAACAAGCAGGGAGGCTGGCCATGACCCTTTGGCACACAGCCTCTGCCATGCAACTACACCCGTTAGCGCAATTCCAACCAGGCTCTCTCAACTCTGGCAGTCCAATTAAGCAAATCTTCTGGACCCACACGAGTGGCAGCTCAACAGAAGAACCTTCAACCTAATAACTCAGAAATGTGGCACTTTGAAGGTCGACCTCTCTGCCTTCCACACCAACCATCAGCTCAGCAGGTTCTGCACCAGGGAGCATCATTACATGGCTTGGAAGGTGGATGCCCTGTCCTTCCCCTGGGTCAATCTATCGGTCTGTGCCTTTCCTCCACTACTACTCATCCCCAGGGTACTGCTCAAAATAAAGGAGGGAAAAACCAAGGACCATTCTTATAGCTCCAGACTGGCCTTGGCAGCACTGGTGCCCCTTGCTGCGCAGCCTGTCCCCACTGCCCCATGACATCTTCCTCGGATTCCAAACCTCCAGACCTAGAGGGAAGGGGAATTCATGCATCCCTATTTGCAGGCACTCAGTTTGGCAGCTTGGCTTATTCCCGAACCAGTCTGCCGGTCTCAGTAAATGGGTTCTAGATGTTATCAATGAGGCCAGACGTCCTGTCACCAGAAAGTCTTATGCTAACAAATGGAAAAGTTTTGCACTTGGATCCAGGCTAAGGGAGCCAGTATGGCACAGCCCTCCCTCCCCCTCATCCTGGATTACTTAGCTGACCTACTACCCAGTGGCCTCTCTTTCTCCTATAAATATAAATATTCATGCCTCTGCTGTTTCTGCTCATTTTCCCACTGAGCAGACCCCTTTCTCACACCCTTTGATCAAACAGTTCCTAAGAGGGACTAGCAACTTGTGGCCATCCTGAAGGGCACCAGCACCAGCTTGGGACCTTAACTTTGTATTGGAAAAGCTCACCCTGCCCCCTTTCAAACCAGCTTCTTCTGCAGAGCTAAAATTTATCTCGTGGAAGACAGCATTCCTTCTGGCCATCACTTCAGCAAGAAGAGTCTCTGAGCTGCAAGTGCTCATGGCTGAGGAACCCTTCATTTCCATGCTGACACGGCATCCCTCATAACTAACCCATCCTTCATGCCCAAGGTGGTGGCCAGTGTGGCTCTCAACCAATCCATTAATTTGCCCACCTTTTTTCCTAATCCCCAGAACAAGGGGAAAGGATTCTGCACTCTATAGATGTCCTTCAAGGATGCATCTGCAGTCCTTACAAATGGGTTGTCCTGTCGTCAGTCGGCCGGATTCCAAAGTCTGGGTCTGGCCTCGGCTGGTGTCGCACTTCACCCGACGTCATAGCTGCAGTTATTCGGGTATAAAGGCATCAGCCGACGCCATTTTCCCCAGTCTTTCTTGCCACGTGGCGCCTGAAGCAGAAGCTGTTTGCAAGTGCCGGTCGGTCAGAACCAGAGATTACCACTACCGAATACTTCTACTACTACAGAAGACTTCTAAAAAGCTAAGTACCCCGTTGGGGACTCTTTCTTGCCTCAGCCGATGTCAGAAAAAGTGAATAACTGTTTAACTTGTGGGAAACAAATACCTCATAAAGATTTCCACTCTTACTGCTTACCTTGTTTAGGCCCAGACCACGACGTAGCAGCTTGTCTAGCCTGTGCTTCTTTTAACCGACGGACGCTTAGACATCGGTCGGAATTTGCTTTAACTAGACAGGACTAAATCCTTCAGAAAATCTGATCAATTGATGGTTAGCTTTGCTACAGGGGTAGAAGGCAAAGCCATCTCCAAACAAATCATCTCCAAATGGATAGCACACTGCATCTGTTTCTGCTACAAACAACATGGAAAGCCTCCCCCCAAGGGGGTTTGGACACACTCCACCAGAGCAGCCTCCACCTCTGCAGTTTTCCTCAGAGGAGTACCCACCAGGGGCATCCCTGGAGGCTGCCACCAGGGTCATCCCTAGAGGCTGCCACCTGCCTGTCTTCCCCAAATCCAGGGCAGGATTTATCTCTGCAGTCTTGCAGGGCATTCTAGCCACCCCTAGTTTCCTTGACTGCCTCCACCCATTTCCTCAGCTTTTAGGAATCAACCCAAATGTGATGACTGCAACAGTGAAACACGAAGAACATAGTATAGTTGTGTACACTTAACATAAATGTAGATGTTTGAGTGTATTCACTGTTGCAGTTGTGGTTTCCCTCCCTCCATTCCCCTTTCTTCTCTTTCCTTACAAGGGACATATTGGTATTTACTTTCCACTGGTGGGGTTCTTCCACCAGAACCTGGTTCCTACTTGGGGTATCCTCACCGGTTAGGGCAAGAAAAACTGATGTAGTGGCATTGGCTGCCTTACTTTATACTACTGACGACCTGACATCAGTCCTGAAGCAACAGCAACTGACGCAGAAATACTAAAACTCTGATGTTCGGGCCGGCCGAGGGCTACCCTGGCAGGCATAACCCAAATGTGATGACTGCAACAGTGAATGCACTGTAACATCTACATTTATGGTAAATGTACACAACTGTACTATGTTATGTAGTCCTATCTCGCCTACATTCTTACCCGTGGGTTCGGAGCCGAATATCTGCTCCGACTCGGCCAATTTCACTAGCTCGAAGTCTTTCATTGGCTGGGCTAAGCAGGTATCCCATGGTGCACTGCTCCATATCCCCAGATCTTGTTTGCCGCTCGTGTAGCTCGGACGTGGTCTCGCTTGGCTGTGGCTAAGTACCCTCTTTTTTCTTGTCTTGAGAAAAGTTTTTATTCATATCAAAAGCTATTTTCATAGCTATTTGTCTAAGTTTATCCAAGTTTGTTGAGAGATGTGATCGTGTGTTTGTTGTGTGGTATCCCACTGACTGTTCCCTCGGGCTAGGCCCGTTTCAGTTAGAGGGCCTAGTTCTCCTCATTTTGCCTTCTGTGTGAGTACGGTCTAGACTGTTTAAATTGGAGGTTTGGGCTTCCCTTTCCTTGTGGGTTTTCAATCCCTTGTTGAGAGTTTGTATTTGCGCTCTAGTGTGTGTTTGGTCACTGTTTAGCAACCTTCCCGCTTTTTGTAGCATGAGCGCCTGTGTGTTGTTCTCAGAATTGGGTTTTTGCTTTGTTGGCGTAGTAGTTAAGATGTCTAAAGATCCCAAGGAGCACAAACCTTTGGGTTTCAAAAAGTGCTCTAAATGTGGGTACAAAATGTCCATTACAGATGGGCATTCCATTTGTGTCTATTGCCTGGGAGTCATCTGTCTGCAGGAATCCTGCAGTTTTTGTCATGCGTTCAGTCCTAGAGTTCTCCGAGAGAGAAAGAATAAGCTAATTTTAAAGGGACACTCGAACCCTCTTTTGAAGAGGCTATGGATTCGTCTTCCAGTGGAAAATCAAAATCTGACAAGTCAAAAAGAGATCTCCGGCTTAGTCAGCTTCATCGGAGCCTCCGGAGGAAATCTCAAAAACTGCATCGACCTCCTCTGCTCCACTGTCCTTAGGGCCACAGGAATTGTCGGTATTGACGGAACAGGAGTTGGCTCCAATTTTATTGGAACCTCTTAGGAACCGATCACCCAGTCTCAGACCAGCTTCTCCTGAGAGGAGATCTCATTTTCCATCCCTGTCTTCCAAATCCTCCAGGATCCTTTCGGATGTGGATGGTTGATAGGATGGTTCAGAGGCTCCTCCAGTCACCGGTTTTGGCAAAATTGTTTTCGGCTCTGGAGCCCGTCCCGTCCCCGTCTTTGATCATTCCTCTGAGCGCATCTCTGTCTTTGGAGCTGGAGTGTTCCGTGCCTTGTGATGTTCCTAGGCCGGCTCCGATGCCCCATTTGGCTTCATTGGTACCGGCATCGGCTCCGACCCCGTCGGCTCTGTCCTCAGGGTTCGGGACTCTGGATTCTTTGGTCGGGCCCGAGGGGGACATCTCGGGACTTATTTTGGTCCCGAGCCTCCCTCTCGGTGCATCGGCTAGGGGAACTCCGACCCCCGTCTTGGCCTTGGAGGCTGGTCACTCCTCTGATTCGGGGGGGGGGGGGTCCGGTTTTCGAGGCTATGCAGACCACGCTGGCCAGATCGTCAGCTACATCAGGTGGGTCGGTCACTCGGTCCCCCACCACTCCGGTGAGAGCTTCTGATCACCACCCATCCATGGAGAGCAGAGCACCAGGGCCTAGGGATACCCCCATGAGTGGTCCCCAAATTTCTGAGGGTCCCTCAGAGTTCGTGCCTGAGGAGCCCCCCAGAAAGAAAACATGCAAGAGGAAGCACATAGACTCCCAGGATGAGTCCCTTACCTCTGATACTGACCTCGAGGAATTGGAGGGGTCCCCCAAGTCATCCTCTGATGATGTTTCCTTCTGTGACATCCTGGAGATACCTGAAACTAAAGGGGTGACTAGCCGTCCAAAGCCCCTTCCGAGGAGGAGTCAATATTCCTTAAGGCCTTTGGTGCTCAGCCCTCTGCCTTCTGGGTGTCTCCACCCTTCGAACTCCTTGATCTGATTTGTCGAAGAGTGTGGGAAAACCCTGATTCTGTGGAGCCCATACCCAGGTGTCCCAACAAGTTTCTTTCCGCCCCCCCCAGGGCAAAGAGTTTCTGTCTAAAGGAGTCCCTGTAGATGCCGTGGTGGTGGCGGCAGCCACTCGGAAGGAAGTAGCAGAGTCTTCTTCATCCGTCCATCCTCCTAACAAGGAGTCTAGGACCATGGATCGGTACGGGAAGCATACCCTCTCGTCAGCAACCTTTACCTTATGGTCGCTGAATTACCTGTTTCACTTCACTTGGCTCCAGAGAGATCTCCTCAAGGAGTTAGGAGATACTCTTGGAGGTAATGTTCCTGAGGCGATGGCTCAGACGGTTAACACCCAGGTCTCTACCCTCAAATCCATTGTTAACTTATCCATGCGGCTCATTTTGTATGCAGCCGAGGGAGCGAGTAGGGCAGCAAACTCAGTGGTCGCCCTTAGAAGGCAAGCCTGGCTGCGCCTGTGTCACTTTATGGAGTCTTTCAAGTCTTCCTTCACTGACGCCCCCCTTTGATGGTTCCTCTTTGTTTGGGAACAAAGTGAAAGACACCCTTACCAGTGCGAGCAAGAGGGAAAGACCCTGTCTGCTGTAGGGGTCTGTTTTTCCCTTCCGTCTAGGCCTTATCCCAAGGCCCAGCCGGGGGGGGGGGGGGGGGGGGGTTGGGATGTTCAAGAAATCAGAGTTTTCTTCCTGCCGCACAGGGTGAACCCCCCTCCAGAGGTAGGGGATGGGGAGGTTATTCAGGGAGACGTCGCCCCAGAGGCAGAGGGGGCCCCCGCAATTTGGGAGACCGCAATTCCTTTCATGGCTCTCCCTACTTTCGTTCCTGAGGGTGTGCCCGGCTGTACTTGTCCGGAGCCAGTCGGGGTCGAATTTCGTTATATTACCCAGGACCAATGGGTATTACGGATAATTTCCGGAGGTTATCTCATTCCACTTACTTCAGACCCCCCCCCCCTGCCAATCAGAAAAATCCCAGATGTTCCACCCAGTCAAAGGTATCAAGCAGCCTCAGAGGTCTCAAAGCTGCTAGAAAAAGGAGCCATCCAGCGTGTCCCCTCAGACCAAATCGGATTAGGGACTTGCTCAAGATTCTTTTTGGTGCTGAAAAGAACAGGGGACCTGAGACCCATACTAGATCTCAGCCAGCTGAACAACTACGTACACAACTCCAAGTTCCGTATGGCCACGCTACAATCGATTCTCCCATTGTTGGGAGAGGAGGTATGGATGTGCTTCATCGACCTCAAGGATGCTTACTACCATGTGAAAATGGAGAGGACATCCAGGAGTCACCTACGCTTCCGGCTGTGAGCCAGTCATTTCCAGTTTCGAGCCCTGCCCTTTAGTCTCACCACAGCCCCCAGGATGTTCAGCAAGTGTATGGCTGTGGTGACTGCTCACTTGAGGTGTCAGGGATTCCAAGTGTTTCCGTATCTGGACGACTGGCTCCTTACCGCCCCCCACCAGGCATCAACTAGTTCAAACCAGGGATGCTACCATCATTCTATGTCACCAGTTGGGTATAACAATAAATTGGGAAAAATCTGCTTTATTGCCCTCGCAGCGTGTCACCTTTATTGGAGCAGAACCATTCAAATGCCAGCATTTTTACCACAGGAAAGGATCAGAGTCTTACAACAACAGATACACATGCTGATGCCCCTGAGACAAGCGAATGCAAGATGGATTCTCCAGCACCTAGGGACCATGGCAGCAACTATAATGTTAACTCTTTTGCTCAACGTTTTCTAGAATTTATAAAGTCCAATGCCTTTGATCAACTTGTTCACACCCCCACCAGGGGCAGCAATATCCTAGACCTGGTAATAAAACGAATGAAGTCACCACAGCTCACTGCATCACTCAACAATTTAATTCCATGAAACAAAAACGAACATACACTGAGCGCTTTCACCCAGTTCTATACTGGGTTTCTTCAGAGTAACAATCTTATGGAGCAGTTTCCTTATATACTGTGACTAATTAACATCATTAAATAAATTAACATCATTAAATGAATAATTTAGTTAATTGAATACTTGTTTTTTCACCCAGGTTTGAACATAAAAAAGATAGAAAAATCCAATATATTTTTAAAAATAGGAAAAAGTACACTTTGTTGTGTTTCTCCAAGTGCAATAACCAAAATTAGAAGGCAGAATGAAATCTCTTGTGTCTATTTATGTATTTGTCTCTAACCAGAGTCTACTAGAAAAATAAAATCATATAAATATGTACATTACATCCCTTAAACTCCAAATGACTTAGTTGTGTTTTAAATTTATAAAAATACTCAATATTATATATATAAAATGCGTATAAAAATATATATTTGCAAATATATAAACATGTGAATACACATATATATGTATATGACTTAATATAAATATAAGTAAATAATAATAATATAATAAATATTTATAAAAAAATTTTTAAAAACAACTTATTGTTTAAAAAGAACTTGATATCTAGTGTGTGTCATATTAGAATAATAATAGTGATTAAATAATATAAGATTTCATTTTCAAAAAGCTGCTAATGGAGATGTATTCATTAATACCTGGTTTGCTACTAGCATTTAATCTGAGCTGCCATAAACATTCTTTCATCTCTAACAGGTTATTAACATCCCCTTCCTTCACAGATGTTTCAGGTACTCTATCAATCACAAAAAACAGAATTTTTTTAAAAGCTAAACATATTGTACTATGCATGTATAATGCATTTGTTGATTTTTTATTTCTTATATCTCTGTTATGCTCACTGATTCTCTCTCTCAATTTTCTTATAGTCTTACCTATATAGAAAGCAGTGCATGATAGGCAGGTGGCTATGTAAATAACTTGTTTTGTGTTGCAGTTTGCATAGCCTGGGCATCTAATGGCCCTATTATATCCTTTTATGGCCACATAAGGTCCGTCGTTTATGTATCTACATGTCTTGCAAAACCCACATTTTTTCATACAACATTTATTATTTACTTCTTCATATTCAAACATATCTTTTAAATTTTTACCCCTACTATATACTATGGTAGGTGTATTGCCTATTTTTTCAATTATGTCCAAGTCATTACTAAACACACTGTCCCATGATTCCTTTACTGCTTCTATAACAAGTTTAGTACTATCGTTGAAAGGTAATGTTAGTGAGCATGCCATGTTTTTATCCATGGTTAGCTTTTTAGTCATTCCCCCTTTTCCTACTTTTAATATAGGTTTAAATTGATCGTTCCTTTTACTTAATATTTCCTCTTTAATACTATTAATAAGATGGTCCGGGTAACTTCTATCTGTAAACATACTACATAAAAAATTCAACTCTTTGATAAAAACACAATCCTCACTTATTATTGTGGACATTCTTACCATTTGGCCTTTTACCAAATTGCGTTTTTTGGAAATGTGGGTGGCAACTTTTAAAATGCAAATATGAATTTGAAAATGTTTTTTTACGAAATATGTTAGATTCAATTTTTCCTTCCTTTTTGTAAATATTAATATCCAAGTACTCACATTTATCCTTCTCTATATTGTAAGTAAATTTCAAAAAGGAAGTAGTATTCCCTAAGTAATCTATAAATTCTTTAATTTCCTCTTTGTTACCTTTCCATATTAAATGGCATATACTTAGTTTTGGCAAAATGGGAGCAACAACATGTATTGAATAGTGCATTTTGGTCAAAAGTGGTTTTATATGTTAGATTTCTTGACGATGTACTATTAATACACAGATGGACAGTAGTCTCTCCTATGATAATCACATCGCCACAGTGGTCAGGAAATCCTTCTACCTGGCTCATCTCATCACAAAAGGATTCTCATCCAGAAAAAAAGAGGTCATTGTTCCCCTCTACTCATCACTCATTAGACCCGATATAGAGTACAATGCCCCTTTTGGTATGTACCTCACAAGACATCAACAACAACTGGAAAGACCACAGAAATACCTCACAAAGAGGATTACTGGCCTCAAACAGATGCCCTATGTAGACAGTCTCAAAACAACTGCAGCTTTACTCCATCGCATATCGCCTACTCAGGGGCGATCTCTGCCTAACATACAAAGCTATGTCAAACCCAGAGCTGTTGGACATGCTCCACTTAAAGAAATCCCAATCCCTCCGAGCTACACGCTCTAGGGACCTAAACCTTGTCACCACAATAAACAGAAAATGCTGGAGGGATAGATTCCTGTCCCAGAGACTTCCCATACTCTGGAACAGACTATGTCAAACAGGGCTCCTCATTAGCACTCTTCAAGAAAAATCTTGATGATTGGATGGGAAATGGGAAATTCACCCTGAGGATCACTTCTCTGGCTCTGCTCGACAGGGGCACAGGAAAATAATTTTCTTGGGTGGCGAAAGCCAGGGTACATTTTTTGGCTAGGCTTGTATGGGCCCTAGGGCCGATAGCCTAGTACACCTACCTATGAACCTGTGGTCCCTCTAGTGAGATTGCACATGAGAATTCTCCAATGGCTCCTCTTTGTTCAATGGTCTCTCCAAAGACATCCACTGTTTCATCCTATCTTGCTCACGGACAGATGCAAGTAGGACCTCGCTTGGTGGCTGTGCACCAGCAGTTTGGACGGGGGAAGGTTCTTTGTTCCACCCATCCTAGTTGCCACGGTGACTATGGATGCCTCCCAGATGGGGTGGGGGGGGCATTATCTTGCAGGACAGTCCAAGGCACGTGGCAAGAACACGAGATACATCTGCATATAAATGTCCTAGAGATGAGAGCAGTGCTACTTGCGTTGCAGGCACTTCAGAGTGTTCTCCCTCTAGGGACGATTGCGATACACTCAGACAACATGTCAGTAGTGTGGTATCTAAACAAGGAAGGGGGAACCAGGTCTTACCCTCTGTGCAGAGAGGCCATGCGAGTGTGGCATTGGGTAGTAACTTCACAACGGTTTCTGGCGGCAGCACACATTCCGGGGAAGTCCAACGTGATTGCGGACAGGCTAAGCAGTGCTATTCTGATGCCTTACGAGTGGTCCCTGAATTGCCTGGTTGCAGAGCGAATCTTCAGCAGATGGGGTCAGCCTTGCTGCAAACTTTTTGCCAGCCCCCTCAATGCAAAATGCAGCAACTATTTCACGCTGATCCCCCCACAAGGGGAGTCACCCAGGGACGCTCTGGTTCACGATTGGCCCTCTGGTCTGCTTTATGCTTTCCCTCCGTTTCCCTTGCTGTCAAAGTTGATTCAGAAAACGCAATCCTTGGGAAGCAGAATCATTCTGATTGCTCCACACTGGCCTAGTCAAGTTTGGTTTCCCTTTCTTCAGCAATTCATTGTGGACACTCCTTGGACTCTGGACCCTCAACCAGATTTACTCACACACATGTCGGGACACTTTCACCCCTCCCTGATGACCCTCCGGTTGACAGCCTGGCTACTCCACTTCCATCGTTAGTCAGACTTCATAATTTCTCACCAGAAGTGGTTCATATATTATCATCCTCTCATAAGCCATCCACTAGAAAGATTTATTCTAGTAAATTGGAAAGTTTTTCTATCTGGGCACATATCACAGGCATTGATCCTTACACAGCTCCAATCGCTTCAGTCCTGGAGTTTTTGTCTATGCTTTTCCATCAGGGTTCCGCATCAGCCACCATCAAAGTTCAACTGGCTGCGATATCTAATTTTCATGTAGCAAATAAGCCTAGTCTCATGGCGCACAGACTATGCAAGGTGTTCCTGAAGGGTACTCTGTTGCTCTGTCCCCCGGTGTCCGAACCAATCATGCCCTGGGATCTCAATTTTGTTCTACAAGCCCTTACTGTACCACCTTTCGAGCCTGCAGCTCCCTGCGAATTGAAATTCTTGACCTGGAAAACAGCCTTCTTAACAGCAATCACTTCTGCAAGGCAAGTTTCAGAAATTCAAGCCCTCTCTATCAAACCTCCATACTTAATCTTCCATAAGGACAGGGTCTCTCTTAGACACCAAACCCTTTGTTCCTTCCTAAAGTGGCTTCCATGTGTAATCTAAATCAATCCGTTGAGTTGACTGTCTTCTTTCCCCACTTTTCTAACAAGGCAGAATTTAGATTTCACCATTTGGATGTACACAGACAATTACGCATCTATCTGCACTGAACAAAAGATATCCGAAAGTCTGACCAACTGTTTGTTTTTTTTTCGGAAAACCGAATGGGGTCCCCGGTCTCCAGGGTCACCCTATCTAGATGGATATCTAGTTGCATCTCTTTCATCTATCAAGCAGGAGGTAAAGATCTGCCATTTATGGTCAAGGCTCACTCTACTTGGGCTGTTTCCACATCTACAGCCTATCAAGCCAGGTTGTCAATGGATGATATATGTGCTGCAGCTACTTGGGCTTCTCCTCACACATTTGTTTCTCATTACAAATTGGGCGTGGTCTCCAAGAGCAGGTCTTCCTTTGGTTCCACAGTTCTCAGGAGTATTTTCCTATGAGCCACCCAGGATGTAGGTGCTAGGGACGCGGCCCCACTGGTAAGAATGTAGGCGAGATGGGACTACATAACATCAAGAAGTTATGTACTCACCATAACGTTCGATGTATGTAGTCCCTCTCGCCTCACATTCTTACTTACCCTCCCACCTTCCCCCTTCCTGGAGGATTTGGAGGTTAGGTTGTTATCTGCAGAGTTCCCTTGCTTAGCTTATTCTTTACCTGGATGTGATGTGTGCATGGAGTACAAATTAGTTTCGCAGCAAACTAGATCTGGGGATATGGAGGAGTACACCATGGGATACCTGCTTAGCCCAGCCAATGAAAGACTTTGAGCTAGTGAAATCGGCTGAGTCGGAGCCGATATTCGGCTCCGAACCCACGGGTAAGAATGTGAGGCAAGATGGACTACATACATGGAACGTTATGGTGAGTACATAACTTCTTGTTCTTTACTATTGTCCTGTAGGTTCTTAAACAGCTTTGCAGACTGTTTACCAAACAGAAGGTTATGATCTAGTGGTGCATCCAAAATTTTGGATTTAAAGTCTTCAGGCAATGGCTGGAGTCTAAGCCATGAGTATCTGCGTAGTGCAGCTGCAGCAGATCTAGCAGTGGTCTCTGTTGCATCATAACTGCATTTTATCGAGTGCCTTGCAACCTGAGATGCCATGGACCGTTTAGATGCTACTTCTGTCTTGTTAGGGGAGTCAGGCAAGGAAGACAGTAGGGATGAGATGTCCTTCAAGAATGCAACTGCAGTCATAACATGTGGGTTGTCCTGCCTCAGGCAGCCCTCGGTCGGCCGGATTCCAAAGTCTGGGTCCGACGTCGGCTGATGTCGCATTTCTCTCCGACGTCAGAGCGGCTGGAGTACATAAGCATCAGCCAACGCCATTTTCTTCAGTCTTTCTTGCCGCGGTGCCCGAAGCAGAAGCAGTTCGCAAGTGCCGGTCGGTCAGCTCCTGTATTCTACGATACCGAAGTCATCGAAAAAGCTAAGTACCCCGTTGGGGACCTTTTCTTGCCTCAGCCGATGTCAGAAATTACTGAAAAAGTTAACAATTGTCTTTTTTGTGGTAAACAAATACCTCATAAGGATTTCCACTCTTACTGCCTCCCTTGTCTGGGCCCAGACCACGACGTCTCGGCCTGTGTAGCCTGTGCTCGCTTCAACAAGCGCACTCTCTGGCGCCGGGCGGAGTTCGCTGAAGATTTTTTCGGCGATAAATTTGCCTACACCATGCAGTCGGATCTTCCGACATCGCAAACACCCAAAAAGCGAAAAGACCGGGACCGATATCCTCGGCCCGCGTCTACCACCGACTCCACGCCAAAACCTAGCGCGAGTGCTCCGGTTCCCTCTGAGACGGTCTCTCCACCGCTCCGAACCGAAGACATCGCATTACCGATGACTCCGATTACAGACACTACTCCGCCAGTTATAGACTTTCCTCCGGATACCGAAACCGAGGAAATGCCCGAGACCATTGCTGTAGACAAGGTCACTCCTGCACGTGGAGCTGCCAGGCCTCCTATGGCCATGTCTATTAAGGCCTACACTAGGGCTAAGGCAGCCAGCAAAACAAAACATATTGCTTCTAAATCCTTACCTCAGCCGACTCCGGAGACACAAATTATGTCCATGGCTGCTGATTTAATTTCCATGATTAGAGGTTCACAGGCCCATCCTGAGAGAGCATCCCAGCCTCCTCCTGATAAAAGGCCCCGGGTTGAACCCTCTGACCCTACTCCTTCAGATGAAGACTCTGAGGGCTCTGTCCACTCTGATAGCCAGGAAGAGCTCTTCCAGACTTATGAGGACTCGGATGCAGAAGATTCCATCCCTTCGGCCTCCCCTCCTGAGGATATTTCTTTTGGGGAAGTTCTGCACACCATGATGGAGCATTTCAAGTGGCAGGGTCAGGAATATTCTGATTCTAGGAAACGCCTTAGGACTTTCCTTAAGAAGCCTCAGCACAGGCCCTTAGCTATTCCTCCTGTACTTGATGTTCTGGATGATTTGTATTCTGACTCTAGTGCTACCCCTGATTCTCTTCCTCCTGCTCCAGCCAAGCCAGACAGGTATTACAGGGTCCCAGAAACTCATTCCCATTTATTCAGGGCCCATTCTGCTGATTTGGAAACTATTTCACAGGGGCCTAAAGGAGTTTCGACCTCCACCTCAAAAAATCCTTTGCCCTCTAACAGGGAAGCAAGGTCATTAGAGAGATGGGGCAAAACGGTTTACACATCCACTACCTTATCTATGAGAGCTTTAAATTGCCTTTTTCATATGTTACAATATCAGGATTATCTCTTAGAAGATTTACAAAAAACATTAGCTTCTCCTGATCCTTTAGACAGGAAGACTTTGCAGGAAGCTGTACATAACACTCAGCAAGTAAGCAATCACTTCCTGCAGTGTGGATATGATGCACTGGAAGCTTCATGTAGGGCAGCTATGACAGGGGCAGTGATTCGTAGACATGCTTGGTTAAAAGATCAACCTCTACCAGATCATGTAAAAGCAAAGCTTCTGGATGCACCTTTGGAAAAGAACAAGCTTTTTGGTGCAAATGCTAAGGATGTGTTAAAGACCATCGAAGAAAAAGCAAAATCAGTTCAGACTGTGAAAGATTTCCTCCAGGTTCAACCCCCCCAGATTCAGTAGGAATTGGCCTTCAAAAAACTGGTCCTTTCCTAATCCAGAAAAGTTTCAAAGGGGTAAGAACAGATGTGGCGGAGGAAGAGGCCAATACAGAGGCCCTTACAGGGGACGACAATGGCAGCCAGGAAACCAAAGAAGTGACGCAGGGGTTTCACCTGCCCAACAACCACAAACTCAATGACTTTCCTCTACTACCGCCTACCAGGGACCAACTAGAAGCTCCCTTGGGCGGGAAATTATCTCTGTTTGCAGAAAACTGGCACAGACTGACAAAGGACAAATGGATTTTGGACATTATAGACCGAGGGTACAAGTTTCATTTTCATACCTTACCAAGAAAACAAGGCATGCCAAACCTACCACAAAATCAAAGGGCAGAGGCTATCAAGCAAATCACTCTGCTGACTCGAATAAAAGCAATAGAAAGAGTTCCACAACAAGAACAAGAACAGGGGTTTTACTCGAGACTGTTCCTTGTTCCAAGAAAAGAATCTCAATGGAGACCAATACTGGACTTGTCCGCATTAAACACCTTTCTCATAGTACCAAAATTCAAAATGCTGACTCTACAGCAACTCCTTCCCATGCTGGGCAAGGAGTCATGGCTGATTACTCTGGACCTCAAGGAGGCATACCTGCATGTCCCTATCAGACACAGCTGCAGAAGATACCTCAGATTTCTTGCAGGGCCAGAGCATTATCAATTCTCAGCATTGCCATTTGGCTTATCTACTGTGCCCAGAGTATTTACAAAATGCCTGGCTTCAGTAATTGCTCATTGCAGGCTCCAGGGTATACAAATTTACCCGTACCTGGACGACTGCCTCATACAAGTGGACGACAAATTGATGTTGACAAAAAACCTGGATTATGTCATAGGATTACTTCAAGCTCTGGGATACACAGTCAACTTCCAAAAGTCAAGACTGCAGCCATCCCAGCAAATAATCTTCTTAGGAGCCAAACTAGACACAGCCTCTCAGGTGGCTTACCTGACAGAAAACAAGCAAGAGAAGTTTACTTCAAAGGTTTAGCAAAACTCACCCAGATGACTGCAAGGAGATTCCTACAGGCCCTGGGTTACATGGCATCCTGCATTCTACTGGTTCCATTAGCAAAACTACACATGAGAAAGCTTCAATGGTACCTAAAAAGCATTTGGTCTCAACACAGCAACAACTTGGAGACAATCATACCACTCATTCCATGCCTACAAAAGGAATTCCTATGGTGGGCCTCGGTGAGCCAGGAAAACACAGGTATGTCATTCAAAAAACCACAGATAACACAGACCATGACTACAGGCGCCTCAGACCTTGGATGGGGGGTGCACATGGAAGGCAGGTGTATACAAGGACAATGGTCTCCAAAGGAAACACATCTGCATATAAACCAAAAGGAAATGCTGGCAGTAATGCATGCCATCGAGGCTTTTCAACACCAACTCCAGCAAGGCCATTTAATGATACGGACAGACAACACCACTGTGATGTGGTACATAAACAAGCAGGGGGGCACCCACTCTTACCCCCTTTGCAGACTGACAATGCAGCTTTGGGAGAAATCACTGAGCCTAAACATTCAGTTACAATCCCAGTTTGTTCCAGGAAAAGACAATGTGTTGGCGGACAGCCTAAGCAGGAATTTCACAGATCCACACGAGTGGAGGTTACATCCGAAGGCCTTCAGACAACTTACTTCGACATGGGGCAAGCCAGAAGTGGACCTATTTGCCTCTCTCCTCAACCATCTTCTACCAAAATTTTGCACAAGGACATACCATCCAAAAGCTTGGAAAATAGACGCCCTCTCATTCAACTGGAACTCCCTAGCAATCTATGCATTCCCACCTCTGCCACTGATGACCTCAGTATTACTAACGATCAAAGCAGAGAAGCCCAAGGGAATAATAATAGCTCCGGATTGGCCAAGGCAACACTGGTACCCACTACTACGGAGCATATGTCACACCAGGAGGTGGGCCCTCCCTCAGTGGCCTCTACTTTTGACTCAACACAATTTCGAAACACTGCATCCAAACCTTCAGACACTGCAGCTAACAGCTTGGGAGATCCCATAAATAACTTCAGCTTATCTCTCTCTAAGGAAGTTCAGCGGATACTAACAGAGGCTCGAAGACCATCCACCAGAAAGGTTTACTTAGCAAAGTGGAAAAGATACAGCAATTGGAATACCAGCAAGGGTCATGATGCTTCATTGCTGAACATCCCACTTATCTTGGAATATTTGGCAGATATGTTAAAGAACATATTCTTCCATAAAGATACATGCATCTGCTATTTCAGCTAGATACAACACTGATCCTCCTGTTTTCTCTCACCCCTTACTGAGACAATTCCTCAGGGGAATCAAGAACATTAAGCCACCAAGAAAGGCCCCAGTGCCAGCCTGGGACCTCAATTTTGTCTTAGAAAAACTGACTCTACCTCCTTTTGAGCCAGCAGCTTCAGTTGACTTGCAATTTCTCTCATGGAAGACAGCTTTCCTGTTGGCAATTACCTCAGCAAGAAGGGTTTCGGAGCTACAGGCCCTAATGGCAATACCACCCTTTATTATTTTTCACAGAGACAGGGTTTCATTCAGGACCAACCCTACCTTTATGCCAAAGGTGGTATCTAGGGTTTCTCTAAATCAAGCCATTCATCTGCCTGCTTTCTTCCCCAATCCTGAGAATAAGGGGAAAGACTTTTGCATACCTTGGACATTCACAGACAACTTCGATACTACCTGGACAGAACCAAGGCCAGTAGGAAGTCTGAACAACTTTTTGTAGCTTACGCCCCTGCAGTCCAAGGAAAAGCAATTTCAAAACAGACTATTTTAAATGGATTGGACATTGCATCAGATTCTGTTATTCCTTTCATGGAAAGACTGTTCCAGCCAATGTCAGACCACATTCCACCAGAGCTACAGCCACCTCTACAGCATTTTTAAGAGGGGTGCCTACCAAGGACATTCTAGAAGCTGCTACATGGAGCTCCGTGCATACATTCTCCAAACACTACAATCTCCCTCTGTATTCCAGATCCAGAGCAGGCTTTGCTTCGGCAGTCCTGCAGGGTTTGATTGCCACACCATCTCTTTCCTAGTGCATACCTCCTCCCCCAGCTAAGCTATGGTATTCTACCCACATGTTATGACTGCAGTTGCATTCTTGAAGGACATAGTACAGTTTTGTACCTACCATAAATGTAGATGTCCGATAGACATGCAACTGCAGTCGGATTTTCCTTCCCTCCATACCCCTCTATGCCTAGGGTCCATTCCTATCCCTGTCACTCTTAGCTGGGGGATATCTGTTATGGTGTATTTGTTTTATTGCTCATTTATTTGTTTGGAATCCTGTTTTTTGTCTTCCAATTTGATTACAGCCTTCCTTGGAGGGCACCTGGCATCTGGGGCAAGAAACACTGAAGAAAATGGCGTCGGCTGATGCTTATGTACTCCAGACGCTCTGACGTCGGAGAGAAATGCGACATCAGCCGACGTCGGGCCCAGACTTTGGAATCCGGCCGACCGAGAGCTGCCTGAGGCAGGACAAACCCACATGCTATGACTGCAGTTGCATGTTTATCGGACATCTACATTTATGGTAGGTACAAAACTGTACTGTCTTTGATACCAAATCTAGGGCATATTTTACAATATGGGTTTGGTAGTTACCCTAAAAGCTAGGGTAGAAGAGATGTATATCTTCTTGCCCAGTCTGTTTACTACCTTGCTGTCCTTGTCTGAAGGTAGGAGTGATGTGGATGGAATAAGTCTAGACTGTTTGTTGCCACAGCTATCACTGCGGGGTCTGCAAAGGGGGTCTTTACTAGAAATTTGTGGTAGTCCGGGACCTTGTAGAAACGATCAGGTCTCTTGGGAGCAGGTGGTTGAGAGTCGGTGTTGTTTGAGACTGATGCAAATGCATCTAGGTATGCAGGAATCACCAGAAGGATGCTGATGGGGGAGGGTGATTCAACCTGGAACAGCTTAAAATATCTTTTTTGAATTTCTGTCATCTGTGTAGTATCCCGTTTAAAGTACTCCCTCATTTTTGTTATGGTCTCTCCCAATGTTATGCCCTCTGGAGGGGAGTCTCCCTCAATGGAATCCTCATCAGAGGAATAGTATTCCAAGGGGAAGCTATTTGGGATGAGTGTGTAACTGTCTCGTCTGAGGAAGAGGATAAGAACAAAACAAATTTCACCACGTACCAGCAACTAAGAAGCCAAACTAAGACCGTCAACAAAGATTAAAAAAAAACTACTTCCGAACCTCTCAACAAAAGCACATTCAAAACCCACTAAAATTCTGGCAAACAATCAACCACTTTCTCAACCCTTGTAGACCCACCACCCCATCCCCTTCCACATCCAGTACCTCTGAACCCTTAGCCGCACAGTTCAACTGATATTTCATTAACTCTATCTCCTGCCTCCTAGAAAGCCATCAACGTCTACCACTTAACCCCCCCCCCCCACAGCAAGTACAACAGGATCCTCATTTAAACCTATTCAAACATCCTACATTAAAAGTCTCCTAAGCAAACTAAAACCTTGCTGCCGACCAGCTACCTAATGAATTTCTAAAAATTGAAGCCCAATCAATCGCCTATCCTGTCTCAATACTAATCAATCGTTCAGTCTCTGAACAATATGTGCCCCAGCTCTGGAAAATCTCCCACATCATTCCCCTTCACAAGGGCGGCCCCTCTAGAGAAGTCTCTAACTACCACCCCATTGCAATCTTCCCTCCAATAGCCAAAATCCTTGAGAAATGTATTCGGCAACAACTCCTAAATCACCTTACATCGAATAACCTTCTAGTGGACATCCAACACGGATTCCGTCTTAAGCATAGTGCTAACACTGCCTTAATAGCTTTCACAAATACCATACACCACCCTCTGAATGATGGAACACTAGTCTCTGCAATTTTCCTGGACATGTCAAAAGCTTTTGACACCATCTTCCACCAACTACTACTTAATAAACTGGCCATTTACTACCTCAGTCAGTCATCCCTAACTTGGTTTCAAAGTTACCTATCTAACCAGCAACAGGCTACCAAATAGGACCACAGTCTCTCCCCTCTACTGCGTGTTCACACCGGTATACCCCAAGGATCCATTCTGGGCTCCCTTCATCATCTTTACCAGTAATCTAAAGTCTGCAACCCAACTTGACTCAATCATACAGTACGCTGATGACACCTCTCTTATCTCGACCCCTTCCCACTAGAGCTCCAAGATAAGATGCACAAAGCATTTCAGGGAACTGAGTCTTCTCTTTCAAATCACCAACTCATTCTTAACCCAAAAAAGACTTAAGATGTTCATCGTGCATACAGCTGCAGTAATCACATATGGGTTCTCTGCCGTCAGGCGGGTCCTCGGTCGGCCGAATTCCAAAGTCTTGGTCCGGCGTCGGTTGTTGTCACCTTCTTCCCTGACGTCAGTGCGACAGGGGTATATAAGTAACAGCCGACGCCATGTTCTCCAGTCTTTTTTGCCGCGCGGTGCCCGAAGCAGAAGCAGTTCGCAAGTGCCGGTCGGCCAGCTCCTGAATTTACGAAAAATTGGAAACAGAAGTCTTCTTTAAAGCTAAGTACCCCGTTGTGGAAACTTTTCTTGCCTCAGACCGATGTCAGACAAAGTTAACAATTGTATTTCTTGTGGGAAGCAAATACCGCATAAGGATTTCCATTCCCTTTGCATACCTTGTTTAGGCCCAGACCACGACGTCTCGGGCTGTCGCTTTTGTGCTACTTTCAATAAACGCACTATTAAGCGCCGGGCGGTGTTCGCCCAACATTATTTTGGTAAAGCCTTTGATTATAAAATGTCGTCGGATACTCCGACTACCGTTTTGTCCAAAAAACGAAAGGACAAGGACCGACACGCGAGGTCAGCGGTCTCCACCGACACCATGCCAAAACCGGCTGCACGTGGTCCGGTTCTCAGCGAGATGCCTATGCAGTCCCTGGCTACCGACGACACTTCATTGACGGTGTCTTCTGTACCCGAGACCGCTGGTACCTCGGCCCTAACTCAGACTACAACCACCAAAACCACTGTGAGTGTTGAGCCTCCTAATGTGGACAGGTCCACTTCCACCCAGGGTGTATTTAGACCCTCTTCTTCCTTTTCCATTAAGGCCTTCACTAAGTCCAAATCAGCCATGCATCCCAAGAGGCCTGTTGCACAGGGCCCATCCCCAGGCCCCATGCCTAAAAAGCAGATGCTTAAAATGGCTGAGGATTTAATTTCCTATATCAGGGGTTCCCAACCCCCTCCAGACAAGAGACCCAGAGTGGAGGAAGACTCTCCCTCTTCTGAACAGGGCTCCATTTTCTCAGAACATTCTGATATGGAGGAACACTCGTACTCCCCTTATGAAGATTCTGATGCAGAACAGTCTATTCCTTCTGCATCTCCCCCAGAGGATTTTTCTTTTGGGGAAACCTTGCACACCTTGAGGGAGCACTTCCATTGGGAAGGACAAGACTTTTCTGATTCCAAGAAAAGGCTTAGGGAATTTCTTTTGTTACCTCAGCACAGACCTCTGGCTATTCCTCCTGTCCTAGACATACTTGATGATGTTTACTCGGAGGCTTGTCTCAATCCGGATTCCCTGCCTCCTGCACCAGTCAAACCTGATAGGTATTACAGAGTCCCTAACTCTCACCAATTTCTTTTCAAAAGCCATAATGCTAACCCTGAGACCATTTCTCAAGGCCCCAAGGGAATGAAGGCCTCTACTGCCAAGAATCCACTACCTTCCGAAAGGGAATCTAGATCCTTAGAAAGGTGGGGGGAAAAGGTGTACACCTCGACCACCCTAGCCATGAGGGCCTTAAATTGTCAGTTCCATATGCTTAAATATCAGCAGTTTCTGTTATCTCAATTAAGAAACAAAATATCTCAACCTGAACAACCAGATTTGAAGGAATTGCAGGATATGATACATAGTGCAGAACAAGTGGGTAAACACACCTTACAATGTGGTTATGATGCCTTAGAGGCCTCAAGTAGAGCCGCTGCTACAGGAGCAGTCATTCGTAGACATGCCTGGCTTAGAGAACAAAGCTTGCCTGATAATGTTAAAGCTAAACTACTAGATGCTCCTTTACAAAAGGATGTGCTATTTGGTACTAATGCTGGGGAGATACTACGCAAAATGGAAGAAAAAGCTAAATCTATGCAAACTGTCAAGGCTTTTCTACAGGTACAGCCACCTCGTTTTAGTAGAAATTGGCCTACAAAAAACTGGTCCTTTCCAGCCACAGACAAACCCCAAAGAGGTAGATACAGGCGCTCAAGGGGCAGAGGACAATCTCAAGGATCATATAGAGGCAGGCAATGGCCAACTCGAGCACCAAGAGGTGGCGAAGACAGTGCACAACAATACAGAAAGCAAACCCAATGACTTCCCCCTTTTCATGCCAAGCAAATCTCAGCTGGCAGCTCCCTTGGGAGGAAAGCTGGCACTATTTTCAGGAAATTGGCATATTATCACAACAGACAAATGGATCCTGGACATAATAAACAGAGGCTACAGATTTCATTTTCACACTCTTCCAAAAATGAGAGGCATGCCAAACCTGCCAGACAATCAAAGGGCAGGGGCACAAATACAAATTACAAAACTCATGGACATGAAAGCCATTCAAGAGGTTCCGACTCACGAACAAGGCCAAGGTTTTTATTCCAGACTTTTCCTGGTACCAAGAAAAGGAACCGACTGGAGACCCATTTTGGACTTCTCCGTCCTAAATACATTTCTACTCGTACCAAAATTCAAGATGCTCACATTACAGCAGCTTCTTCCCATGCTGGGCAAGGAGTTTTGGCTGGTAACATTGGACCTCAAGGAGGCATACCTGCATGTCCCAATCAGACAAAGCTGCAGAATATACCTCAGATTTCTTGCAGGTTCAATCCACTATCAATTCTCTGCATTGCCCTTTGGCTTATCTACTGCGCCCAGAGTATTCACGAAATGCCTGGCATCAGTAATTGCCTACTGCAGACTTCAAGGGATACAAATTTACCCTTATTTGGACGACTGCCTGATCCAAGCGGACAACAAGCACACTCTTCTGGAACATCTGGCTTATGCAACACGGTTACTGAATTCTCTGGGATACACAATCAACAAAGTGAAATCCAGGCTAATACCATCTCAGAAAATAACTTTCCTGGGTGCCAACTTGGACACAAGCACCCAGATGGCCTATCCAGAAAAACAAGGGCAACTAACTCAGTACTTCAAAACACTAGCAAATTGTACCAGGCTTACTGCAAGGAAAATCCTGCAGGCTCTGGGCTTCATGGCATCTTGCATTCTTTTAATCCCATGTGCAAAGTTGCATATGAGAAAACTTCAGTGGTACCTAAAAAGCCTATGGTCTCAACACAGCCACAATTTGGAAACAATAATACCAATAATTCCATGTTTGCCAAAAGGAATTTCTATGGTGGGCCCAAGCATGTAAAACAAACACAGGTCTCCCATTCTGCAAGCCTCAAGCAAATAAGTCATCACAACAGACGCCTCAGATTACGCCAGATTACAGACAGGTGCATTCAGGGCAAATGGTCCCAAAAGGAAAAGCACCTTCACATCAATCAAAAAGAAATGCTAGCAGTAATTAATGCAATTACCGCATTCAAGGACCTCCTGCATCCAGGGCAATTATTGATAAAAACAGACAACACCACAGTGATGTGGTACATAAACAAACGAGGAACACATTCATATCCCCTGTGCAGACTAGCCATGACACTTTGGAACTTGGCTCTGGAATGGCAAATCGAACTTCAAGCACAGTACTTGCCAGGTTTGGAAAACACGCTGGCAGACAATCTAAGCAGGAATATGACAGATCCACACGAATGGAAGCTGCATCCACAGGTGTTTGCAAAGATAATCCAAGCATGGGGAAGGCCAGACATAGATCTCTTCGCCTCCCACAGGAACCATCAACTGGAAAAGTTTTGTTCAAGGACCTTTCATCCAAAGGCCTGGAGGGTGGACGCCCTTTCATTCAGTTGGACAGCATGGGCAGTGTACGCTTTCCCACCTCTGCCTCTTCTACCCAAGGTGCTCTTGAAAGCAAGAGCAGACAGACCGAAGATGATACTGATTGCTCCAGACTGGCCATGACAGCACTGGTACCCACTCCTAAGGAGCCTAACACATACTCCTCCCTGGCCTCTACCTCTAATGCCTCTTCTGCTAGCTCAGTACAGCTACAAAACTCTTCACAGTCAGCTGAAATCACTCAATCTTGCTGCTTGGAAAATTCCTTAACACCACAGCAGACCCTACTCTCCAAAGAGGTTCAGGATGTCATTCTGGAGGCCAAAATGGAAACGGTTTTGCTCTTGGAATGAGAAAAAAGGCCAGGACCCTAGAAAACTGAATTTGCCTCGGGTATTACAGTATCTAGCTGAGCTGCTGAACAGTGGACTTTCATTTTCCTCCATAAAAATCCGTGCCTCAGCCATTTCTGCAGAATTCAACACGGATCCACCGTTATTCTCTAACCCACTTCTAAGACAATTCCTCAGAGGGGCTAAGAATATAAGACCACCAAGGAAACAACCAGTGCCAGGCTGGGATCTTAATTACATTCTAGAAAAATTAACATTGCCTCCCTTTGAACCAGCTGCCTCAACAGATTTGCAATATTTGTCCTGGAAAACAGCTTTCCTTCTGGCCATTACCTCAGCTCGTAGGGTTTCGGAACTACAAGCCCTCATGGCTGTGCAGCCCTTTCTTATCTTCCATCAGGACAGGGTTTCCCTTCGAACCAACCCGTCATTTATGCCTAAAGTGGTATCCAGGGTAGCTTTAAATCAAGCCATACACTTACCTACCTTTTACCCTAATCCTCAAAACAAAGGAGAAAGGCTGCTACATTCCTTAGACATCCATAGACAGCTACGTTACTATTTGGACAGAACAAAGCCTTTCAGGAAAGCACAACACCTTTTTGTGTCTTATGCTGTAGGAGCTCAAGGGAAGCCTGTTACCAAGCAGACAATCTCTAAATGGATAGGCCACTGCATACGATTTTGTTACTCCTATCATGGGAAATCTGTCCCTGTAGGCATCAGACCACACTCCACCAAGGCCACAGCTACCTCTACAGCCTTCCTCAGAGGAGTTCCTACCAAAGATATCTTGGAGGCAGCCACATGGAGTTCTGTACATACCTTCACAAGACACTACCACCTGCCTTTATATTCCAAAACTAGAGCAGGCTTTGCTACTGCTGTGTTGCAGGGCATTCTGGCTCACCCCAGTTCTACCTAGTGCCTACCACCCTGTGCGTAGCTTTGGGATTCTACCCATATGTGATTACTGCAGCTGTATGCACGATGAACATAGTACAGTTTTGTACCTACCATAAATGTAGATGTTCGAGTGCTAATACAGCTGCAGTACAGGTTTCCCTCCCTCCTTCCCCTCTAGGTATAGGACTAGTGGCTAACTCCTCCTCATACAACTTATTTTGGGTTATCCTCATATGGTGTATTTGCTTGCAACTACTCTTTTTTGATAACATTGCATTGCTTGTATATATCATATATATATATATATATATATATATATATATATATATATATATATATATCTATCTATGTAATTTATCTATTGCCTTCCTTTTGGGGGCACCTGACATCTGGGGCAAGAAAGACTGGAGAACATGGCGTCGGCTGTTACTTATATACCCCTGTTGCACTGACGTCAGGGAAGAAGGCGACAACAACCGACGCCGGACCAAGACTTTGGAATTCGGCCGACCGAGGACCCACCTGACGGCAGAGAACCCATATGTGATTACTGCAGCTGTATTAGCACTCGAACATCTACATTTATGGTAGGTACAAAACTGTACTTTAGTTATATTCATAAACAAATCTACGAAATTCAACCCTGTACCCCTCTCTGTGCTGTCCACCAATGGTACCAAAACTGAGCCAACTATCCAGGCCAAACGCCTAGGCATTACAATAGATGACTGGCTAAAATTTGGTATTCTCATATCCCAAACAAAGTCCATACTAAACTCTGTGTGCTCTATAGGGCTAAACCACATCTAACGCCACAAGCCAGGCTAGACACAGCAACAGCTTAGCTTCTATCTACTCTCCTGTACTGCTCACACAATTTCACCAACTTAGACAAAGCTGGTATTCAAAACCTAGAGTCCTGCTACAACAAAATAGCTAAGTTTGCCACCAGTCTCCCACATAATGGCCATCATTATACAGCACTTCAACTAAACAGGCTTGAGCTCCTCAACCTGTTAACATTCAACCAACTTACCCTCACCCACAAAATTATTCACAACCCCAACCACTGCCCCTCTTTTTCTACCCTGGTCCTACCACAAGTCAACCATAAGTCCCTCAGGTCTTCCGACAAACCTCTTCTCAGTATAACACAGTCTCATAACTACCACGGGTACTACCTCTCCTTAAACAAAATTGCCAAGTACTGGAATTTGCTTCCACTAAACATACAAAGCACTCCTTCCTATCCATCTTTTAAATCAAAATTAAAAGAATACCTTATATAAACTGAATCTTCCTCTTTTTTGCTCACCAGGATAATTTTTTTTTTTCCCCATCTCCAAATACTCTTTCCCTCCTCACTTTCTTTTGTGTACCGTTCTTACTATTTGCTTCTTGGCATTAGTCTGTCTACTCTATCTTGATTTCACTTTCTTCTCTTCCTAATTCACCTCTCGCCTCCAAGCTTTCCACTCATTGCATGTCTCATATCTCTAACTAGTTCCATGCTGTTTGTCAGCTTCATGTTACCTACACATTTCATACAAACAATCTGTAATGTGTAGATTCTGCATAGTTTTCCTTATGTGCAATACCTTTAGTTTAGGTGTTTATAGAATGGTTTTACTCATAATCCTAATACTGTAAATTCTGTTCTGTTTACATTGTTTAAACTGCAGTGTTTAACTTGTTTACATTGTATCGTACGGTGGTGCTTTTCTCCCCGGGTCTCCGCTGAAAACAGGCTACCAGCCTAGTCTGACACTACCCAGTAAACAGATGTTAAATAAGTAAAATTCTTCCTGAGAAACGGAAGGAGGGATAGAGGTGGCTGAGGCAGGTTTAGGACTACGTACTGGTGAAGTCGGAGCTGAGGAGACCGAAGGCCTAAGGGCCATGAAGGTATACAGCAAGGACTTTGTGAAGGACTGCCAGTCTGGTTGTCCCTTTGAAGAAGCTGTCAAATGTTTGGTCTTTTGCCTCCTTTTCAGAGGAGTTGATTTAGAAACTGTGGGTCTAGTTTTAGGGATTCTGGATCACGGAAGGTCGTCCGGTGGGGCCTGGTTCCCCCTCGACTTAGTTAATAACAGATGTTGGAATGACCTCTGTGGACGTGCCTACCAGTATTTCAGAAGCAGCTTCCTCAAGGATAGATGCAGAAGTAGATGGTTCTAGCGGATGTCCCTCAACCCCAATATCTGCGGTTGGCGGGCCATCTGACGACAGAGGGGCAGAAGTAGTAGGCCTTGAAACTTTAGCTTTTTTTCTTGGCGATTCCACCTGGGCAAACTCCAGATCCATTCTTAACACTAATTTCTTTAACCTCTGATTCTCCAAATACAAATTGAGGGCAGACGGACAGCTTCTGAGAGTTTTGGGAACAAAAGACTGAAATATGGCACAGAGGAGGTATGATCTTGTTCCCGGCCTAAACAGAACACGCAAAGATCACGGGAATCTTTGTGGGATGTGACATTCACTTCTGCATTTACCTTTCTTCATCACTTGTGACATTGGCTAAGAACAGACAAACGGCCCAAGCAAAATTAATAAGAATAATTCCCCAACGGGGTACTTAACTTTAGGCGTCTTGAAGGAGAGGAGCGAAGCAATCTATCTGATGGTTTGGTCTATATCAGAACATCGAAGTATTAAAACTTCGAATGTTCTGATATCTAACACTATTCAGTGAACCCTAAGAATAGCGAAGCTGCAGAACAGCGAATTCTTTCCTCGGGGAAAGAATTTGGTTGGCCGTTTCTGTGACTTCGCTATTAGCGGTGTGGTGGAAAGTTACGGGTTGTGTTCAGGTAAGTGTGTGATTGTACGTTAGGGGCGGGTTAAGTGAGTTAGGGTTAGTGCGCAGGTTAGGCGTGTGTGCGATAGTGATAGACTTTAGGGTTAGGGGCGGTTTAAGTGAGTTAGGGTTAGGGCGCAGGTTAGGTGAGTGTGCGATAGTGACTGACCTTAGGGTTTGGGTTAAGGTAAGTGGATAGATAGTAGTGTATGTTTAGTTTAGTGTAGCATTAGATGTAGGAATTTAAGTGTAGTGACTGACCTTAGGGTTTGGGTTAAGGTAAGTGGATAGATAGTAGTGTATGTTTAGTTTAGTGTAGCATTAGATGTAGGAATTTAAGTGTATGTGTGTGGTTGCTGTTTGTTTGATGTGCTTGTGTTGTGTGTGTGCGTTTCAGAGCAGCAAATTTTTTCCATGGGAAAAAATTTGCTGTTCTGAATGTGATATTTTCATGTTTAGATGTTTTGGGGCCGATGAAATAGCATTCGCTATTTTCATCTTTCGATAACGTGATATAAATGCTGATGGTTGACTGTGGCAGAAAAGTTCTGAGGTCTGCGTTCAAATGTCCCATTTCATGTCCCCTGGTTTTTGACCCTACATGTGACATCCCATGCATCAGCAGCAACCCTGCTTACGCTTTTGTATAGGAGCCGACGTTCGAGTCGCCTGAGGCGGAGGATCCCACAGTAATAATACTGCAACATGAGAATAGGACATCCAAGGTTTTTCAGTCCCTCAGAAAATATTACGAGTTGTTGCAGAAGGATTTTCCAGAACCCACACCAACTCCTGTTCTGTACTTTGTGTACTTTAGAGGATGTGTTACTGCTTGCAATTTACTGCTTACAGTTTTCCTGCTAGTTGTCTCTAAAAAGGAAATTCCTCAGAGTTATAAATATTTTACATTTTAAAATATAAATATTTAAAAACTCTTCCAAAATCTGACACAACAGCTGTAACTTTGGTTGATCCCACTGCTGTTAAGCCCTTAATCCCAGTCCTACTCTTTCTGATCAAGATGGGAAGAAATATCCAGGGAATTGTTATGGCTAGGTTTCTAATGGCCCTAGGGTCGATAGCCTAGTACCAACCTGTGAACCTATATGTATAGGAGCAAAATGCATACTTTTGCAGCTTTGGTTTGCAGAATTTTAAATTGTCAGGCTCGTATATTAGTTTGTTGTAACAAGTTGTGAAAGTATGAGGAATATTTTATCTGTAGATTCTTTTTGTAAGGAAACTCTGCTTTAAATAACTTTAGAAGTTATGTTATGTTGTCCTATCTCTCCTTAATTCTTGCTGGTTGGGTTCGGAACTGAGCATCGGTTCCAACTCTGCCTAATACAAAAGCTCAAGAGCTTCCAATGGCTCGAGGCTAACCCCTATCTCATGATGCTTAGGGTAGATTATCCAAATCTCGTTTGCTGCTCAAGCGATCGAGGTGTCTTCTGACTGGCTCATTGGCTGAGTACTTGTGTGGTGTGTTTTTGTAGTTTAGTAGGCTACCTTGTATTGGTTTAAAGACATTTTTTGCAGTGTGTGTATATAACATATATATATATATATATATATATATATATATATATATATATATATATATCTATAAAAATATATAATATATATATAAATAAATAAATATATATATATATATATATATATATATATGTATAGATAGATATAAAAAATGTTTTTTCGTGTTAACCTTATAGGCTTGTAGTTGTGGTAGCCTTTTTTTTTTTTTTTGCAAGTTAAATTTACGGTTAACTATTATTGCTATTGGTAGTGCTTTTTTCTTCAGTCCTGTCTAAAGAGCATAAAGAACCTAAACAGTCAGAATTCAAAAAATGTGATGACTGTAATCAAAAGATGTCTATTACTGATGGGCACACTAGCTGTGTTTGTCTTGGTGGCCTCCATTTACAAGGCCCTTGTACATTTGTCATGGATTAGTAGCCGGGTTTTGCTAGAGAGTAAAAACAAGCTTATTGTTAGAGGCATATTAAAGGTTCCTTTCTTAGAAGCTTTAGAGGGATCCCAGAGCTTCAAACCATCTCCTTCTTTCAAATCTGGAAGAGTGAGTAAAAGATCTGCTGTCTCGGCTCTGACCTCGGAGCCACCTTAAAAAAGTGGTTGCTTCGGAACCAAGGGCTCTTGACTCCGACAAATCAAAATCTACCTCTTTGGCTCCATCTGTGACCTCTGAGCCGGCAGAGTTGCGAAGTAGGAGACTGTCTCCGATCTTGGAGCTCCCACTTTCAGATCACCCATTTTGGAAAGGACAAGATCTCCTTAATTATCCTCCCTTTCCTCCAGGAGCTTATCTGATGATGATGTGGAGCGGGTGGTGAAGACTCCTTCGAACTCCGGCGCTGGCAAATATTTTATTGCCTCTGGCCCCAAAGGAATCCCCTGCCTCGATTCCTCCTCTGACCAGAGTTGTAGTTTTCGAACCAGATATTTTGGGTCCGATAGTAGTGGAGGCATCGGAACCGAGAGAGGTTCGGTTCCATTGGATTTCAAGGAGTCTGGGAGAGGACGTTCACCCGTCTGGTCTGGGAAGGGGAGTCGGCAGGAACAGTTGACCGATCTGACTCTATCCCTTGGTGCCTCTGCGAGGTTGAGCTCAGTTCCTACATTGGCTTTGGAGCCACCCGCTCTGCCTCTGGGTCGGTCCTCTGTCTCTTTAGAGCTAGGCGAAGGGGCTTTTGAGCTGATGGATAGAGTGCTGTCACTCCAGACAACACCACTCTCTGGCCCAGGTTCTCTTCCCTCCCAGGCGCCTGTGTTGGTCTCATCATCACCCCGCTCCGAAGCATAGAGACCCGGAGCCCCAGGAAACCCCTGTGGGCGGCATCTCTCCCAAAACTTCACCAGAGGTATCCCTCTGAGGAAGCCCCTCGAAAGAGATTGTGCAAGAGGAAGCACATGGACTCCCCTGATGAATCTATCACTTCAGATACCAACCTGGATGATTCGGAAGGGTCCCCACGGTCCCCCTCTGGGGATGTCTCCTTTGCTGACATCCTTGAGATCCTTAAACAGAGGGGGTGGCTGGAAGCCCACCAACCCTTCATAGGAGGAGACTGTATACCTGGAGGCTTTTGAGTCTTGCCCTTCCACCTCCTGGGTGTCTCCTCCCTACAACCAGTTAATGAGTGTAATATCTCATGAGGCTTGAACTTCTCCAGACACAGTGGAGCCTGTTCGTGGAGGCCCAGTAAATTCATTACAAGTCCTATAGAAAAGGAATTTTTAACCAAAGGTGTCCCTTTAGATGAGATGGTGGTGGCAGGGGCCACCAAATAGTCGTGGACTATGGACTGATATGGAAAGAGTGCTTTTTCTTCAGCGGTGTTTACACTGTGGTCGCTGATTTACTTGACCCATTTTACAAGACTTCAAAGAGTTCTTCTAAAAGAGCTGGGAGATGCTCTTCAGGGTACTGTAGCTTCTGGGATCACAGATAGTTTCCTCTCAGCTCTCTACCCTCAACTCAGTTAAATCCTTCATGCATTTGATTTCATATGCAGCTGATGGAGTGAGCAGGGCAGCAGGTACAGCAGTTTCTTTACTGAGACATTCCTGGATGCATTTATGCAATTTTGCCGAACCCTTCAAGTTTTCCTTCACCAACACCCCCTTTTTGGACCCAAAGTGAAAGAAACTTTGACCAGGTGTGAACAGGAAGTGAAGACCTTGTCTGCTGCAAGAGTCTGTTTTTCCATCCCCACCAGACCTTATGCCAAAGGTCAGAAAGGTGCAAAATGTTGTTCTGCAAATCCCAAAAAGGTTTTTCCAACATGTGGTGAAACTTCCCCAGGGGCAGAGGGAAAAGTAACAATGGAAGACGCTGACCTCGTAGCAGAGGGGGTCCGCAGAATCAGGGCGACAGAGATGCGTTCTCTGGCAGGCCTTCCAGCACTCCTGAAAGGAGGCCTGCCTGTCCTCTGGAGGCAGTCAGATGACGCTTGTCACTGTACGCAAATGCCTGGCTAGAAATTACCCAAGACAAATAGGTACAGACAATCCTATCCAGAGGTTATTACATGGCTTTTTCCACCTCCCTGCCGTAAATCGGTCCATTCCAGATATTCCACCTGGTCAGAGGGCTATGCAACATCAGAGATACACAAGTTGCTAGAAAAGAGTCTCATCCAAAAGGTCCCTGCAGACCAGATTGGATCCAGGACTTACTCTCAAGGTTCAGTTAGTTCCAAAAATGACAGGGAGACTTGAGACCCATTTTGGATCTCAGCAGATTGAATAGGCGTATAAAAAAAAAAATCAAAGTTCCAGATGGTGACACTGCAGTCTGTATTCCCATTTCTCAGGAAAGAAGATTGGATGTGCTCTATTAGATCTCCGGGATGCATACTACCATATAAAACTGGACAGGCATTCAGGGGACACTTGCGCTTTCAGCTGGGAGCCAGTCATTACCAACTTCGAGCCCTGCCCTTTGGTCTCACTACAGCCCCCCAGATTGTTCACCAAATGCATGGCAGTGGTTTTGGCTCACTTGAGACATCTAGGATTTTGTGTTTCCGTACCTAGACCGCCACCATCAGGCGTCTACTACTACAAGCGAGGGACAAAACCATACTTTGTTGCAGGCTAGGCATTACAGTAAATTTCAAAAAGTCTGCCTTGTCACCTTCACAGTGTATTACCACCTTAGGTGCAGAGTTGGGTTCAAAGGAAATGGTGGTAAAACTTACCCCCGAGAGTATTCAGTCCCTACACCGTCAAGTCAGGAGCTTATCAAGAAGAAAGGTTCAGGCGATGTCTGTGTTACAGGTTCTGGGTACCATGGCAGCAGCAATTCTTTTAGTACCTGTAGCACATCTGCACATGAGTGTCCTTCAGTGGTTACTCTTTGCCCAATGGTCCATGCAAGATCTACCACTGTCATATCAGATAATTATCACAGATTCATGCAGGAAAGATCTTCTCTGGTGGCTTCAGATGAACCAGTTATTCTTGGGCTTGCCCATCTGTATTCCCGAAACCGACTGCTACACTAACCACGGATGCTTCCCAGATCAGGTTGGGGGGGCATTAACTGGGAAAGACTGTTCAAGGGTTATGGGGACAATACGAGAACCACTTGCATATCAATGTCCTAGAGATGAGAGCGGTGCTCTATGCGTTGCAGGCATTCTAGGACTCTCTCCCGATAGGGACTATTGCAATTCAAACAGACAACTTGTCAGTAGTGTGGTACATAAACAGAGAGGAACCAAATCGTATCCCCTAAGTCGAGAGACACAACAAGTATGGCAATGGGCTTTCTTTTCAGCGTTTTCTGATAGCAATGCACAACTTGGGAAAATCCAACGTGATAGCAGACAAACTCCGCAAAGTGATTCTGTTGCCTCACGAGTAGTCCCTGAAACAAAAAGTTGTGGAAGAGATCTTCCTGGAATGGGGCCAGCCTTGCTGCGACCTTTTTGCTGCATCCATGAACGCCAAATACAGCAGCTACTTTGCCCCCCCCCCCCCCCCGGAAGTCACCCCCAGGCTTCTTTATGCCCTTTCCACCCTTCCCTTAATACCAGAAGTACTTTTGAAAGCTAGCACGTTGACGAGCACGATGATACTCATTGCACGTTACTGGCCTCAACAAATTTGGTTCCCCTTTCTCTAGGCCAATCTTCTGGAGGAACCATGGATTCTGGACCCAGTTCCAGACCTTTTGACCCACTCATCGGGGATGTTCCATCCAGACCGTCAAGTTGACAGCGTGGCTGCTCCACTTCCACAAATAGCCAGGTGTTTTGATTTTTCCCCTGCAGTTAAACATATCTTGATCTCTTCCAACAAATCTTCTACGAGAAAACTGTATTTCAGTAAATGGAAAAGATTTTCATACTGGGCCATTAAGCACAATATAGATCCATTTACAGTTCCTATCACAGTACTTCTAGAATTTCTCTCAACTTTTTGACGATGGTGCAGCAGCTACCATCAGGTACAACTAGCAGCCATATCTAATTTCCACATTGCGGAAATAAGAATGTCCATGTCCCACAAGCTATGCAAGGGTTTTTGAAAGGTACCTTCCTGCTAAGACCTCCAATCATAGAACCTCCAGCCACTTGGGACCTAAATTTTGTTCTAACTGCCTTAATCTTGCTACCCTTCGAATCTGCATCATCATGTGATATAAAGTTTTTGTCCTGGAAAACCCTTTTCTTGGTAGCCATTACCTCTGCCAGACAGGTATCAGGACTCCAAGCCCTCTCTGTACCGCCATCCTTATATAATTTTCTACAAGTCAGAGTATCCTTAAGAACTAATCCCTCTTTCTTTCCAAAAGTTTGTTCAGAAAACAATTTAAATCAGTCTATTGAGTTGTCAGTTTTCTTCCCCAACTATAGCAACAAAACAGAATATAAATTTCATCAACTAGATGTACACAGACAGCTATCCTCCTGCTTGCAGAGGACCAAGCATTTCAGAAAGTCGGACCAGATTTTTGTTTCCTTTTCAGATAAAAGGAAAGGATTGCCAGTTTTTAAAGTAACGGTCAAAATGGCTTGCAGACTGCATTTCCTTTTCATACAGCAATAATAGAAAATTACGAGGCAAAGTAAAAGGCCGTCCTTTGCTTTTCAAGCTAAGCTTTCTATGGACTCTATCTGTGCAGCTGCCACATGGGTGAGACCTCATACCTTTATTACTCATTACAAAGTAGACGTGGCCTTCCGGAACAAGTCAACCATTGCTGTTTTCCTGAGCTATACATGGATGAAGGTGCTAGGGACGCTGTCCCATCCAGCAAGAATTAAGGCGAGATAGGACTTATCATTACCATTATGTTCTATGTTTGTTGTCCATCTCGGCTTAATTCTTGCTGGTTGGGACAGCGTCCCTAGCACCTTCACCCACCCTCCTTCCCCCCTTCTTCACTCCTGGAGGATTGGGTGGATAATCTCATTTATATATATATATATAGCCGTTTCACTGAATCTAAAAAGGCCGGGCATACTTACACGAAACTGCTTTTCACCGAAGAAGCACTTTTGCGGAAGTATGCTTGGAGGTAGAGGGAATTGTGACTGTTGCAAAGATCGTACGGTGTGGTTAAGGGAATTTTTCCCTTTTCCCCACTGTAGTGTGATCTCGGAGTGAGAATAAAGTAGGGAGGTGTGGGGGGCATGCTAAAGTGCGTTTGATAACGGATTCGGACTTTTGATCTTTCGATCAAAAGTTCTAGATCCATATATATATGTCTATAAAATGTTTGGATTTTTTTTTTTTTTTGGCATCTCTGATTTCCTCATTTCTTCTAGCTAAACAAGACCTGTTTATAAATGCATATAGATAATAGTAGTGCTTTCACTTGCAAATAAGATCTGGGTAATCTATCCTAAGCATCATGGGAATGGGGTTAGCCTCGAGCCGGTGGAAGCTCTCGAGCTTTTGTGTTAGGCCGAGTTGGAACCGATGCTGTGTTCCGAACCCAACCAGCAAGAATAAAGGCAAGATGGACAGCAAACATGGAATGTTATGGTGAGTACATAACTTCTTATTTTTTTCTGTTGCACAAGTCATTCTGTTCATTGTTTGTAGTGTGTATTTGTGACTCCTGATACTGCTACCTGGGCTACAGCCATTGATACTGTTTTGAAGAGGTTTTGCTGCATTCTTAGAATCTCCTAGTGTTAAAAATGTATATAAATATGTTTTTTTTTTTTTTTTTTTCGGCGTCTCTGGTTTCCTCATTTCTTCTAGCTAAACAAGACGCACTACTACTGCCCTCCTTTCCTTTACTGACTGCATTAACAAAAACCGTAACCTCAATACGCTTTCCTCTGCACTGTTTATAGATCTGTCTAAGGCATTCGATATGGTAAATCACCAGATACTTATAAATATTCTCAAATCCCTGTCACTAGATGCACAAGCTATAAAATGGTTCCAGTCCTACTTAGATAACAGACAACAGGCTGTACTTTGGCATAACATTCTATCTACCCATCTGCCCGTTAACATTGGTGTTCCTCAAGGGTCCATATTAGGACCTCTTCTGTTTTCTATACTTAACGACCTACAATATGCAGATGATTCCACACTTATATGCTCAGCCGCATCTATATCTGAACTTCAGTCCCTTACCCAAAATGTGTTTAACGCAGTTGGACAATGGTTTACACAGCGCTGTCTCCTTCTGAACCCCCAAAAAACCAAGCTCCTCCTTTTTACTCCACCTTGTAAGTCCTCCCCCAATAGACTTTCACAGTAACATCCAAAAATGGTACTCTCATATCCCCAGATTTAACTACCAAACTATTTGGTAACACCATAGATAATCTTAACTTCGACACCCATATTAACAATACTCTAAAATCTATTAATAGAAAACTAGGCTCTATCTACAGGATCAAACCCTTCTTCTCTCCTGCAGCTAGAATAACTATTGCTCACACCCATCTAATTTCTACTCTCCTGTATGCCTCACTCATATATACTAATCTCTCTAAAAACAACCTTAATAAAATGGAAAACTCCTACAATAACCTAGCCAGATTTGCTACAGGTAACCCTTTCAGAACCCACCACTGTTGTAATCTAAAGCAGCTAGGATGACTTGAATTACAAAATCAGCTTAAATTCCACCAACTGACTATTGCCTATAAAACGCTTTACCAACCTACCAATACCCCTATACTATCTACCCTCATTACCCCCTACAACAATCTAAAGACCTTGCGATTATCACATAAACTTCTTGTAAATATTTGTAAATCAAACAACAGGGCTGGGGACTCTGTTTTCTCTAATACTGTTGGAAAATCCTGGAACCTTCTTCCTAACGATCTTCCCTCTATATCACTCTTTAAAACCAAATTGAAACTTTTCCTCAGAACACACTGGTTGTGCCCTTGTACTAAACCTAACTGATCAACTAGCTCTTCTTACTTGGTTCAACCTACCCTCCTCTTCTCAGTAATCAAGTTCCTTTTCTTAATAACTTACCTTGTCCTTCTATACTATTACTTATATCTTCAGACTCTCATTAAGGAGACTACTTTTGCTAATATATTGTATAATTTCAGCTCCTACTTTTTCTTTGACTTACTTGTATACTAATTTATTGTATAATTCTGCTGCCATCTTTTTCTTTATGATGTATTGCAACTGCATTTTGTATTGTACTAATTGTATCTGTATATTTTGCACTTTATGAACGAATGACCTCTTTGATTATTCTCTCTTACATCTGCAATGTTCATTGTATACATTAATTTTTGTATATGTGATTTTGTTTCCTCGGAGCTTATCTCCCCGGGCCTCTACTGAAAATGAGCATATATCCAGTTAGACTAGCCCGGACAACAAATGTAAAATAAAATAAATAATAAGTGACATTTTAAATTCTCCCTTGGAATAGCCAGGGTATTTCTGAAGATTCAAAAGGAGTGCCCCCAATGTCATTGTGGTGACTGTCGCTCGTATTGCACATATAAGGAAGACGATGAGGCTTGGGGGTTTAAGTAGTTTATTGCATACAATCAAGTCAGGATGGATGGCAGGAGCATTGAATCTAAACTGTCTGACTACATACATGTGTACTCTCACTCTGGCTGTTCACTCAAAATGGTGCTCTTACTTACATGTGCTTAGTACTTGTATGCATGTGCCCATTGACTGGAATGCTTTTTAAAGGTATATCTTACACACTGATCTACATCCTCCCCCTTTACTGAGCTGTCTCATATAACAATGGCATTTCAATAGGCATGCAGTTATTCAGACACTGATAAAGAAAACAAGTCGTCCGGGTTGCCATGTATCTGGAGATGTTACCTGATCTCGTAACGCATGTTAGGACCGGGTTTAGCAACAGCAACAGTCACTGGGGAATGTTCTGCTTGAGGACTTTTGGAGGTTTTCTCAGGAACAGGGATTGGTGGCGGAATGTCCTCTGGAATAGGAACATTGGGTACGTCACTCTTGGAACTAGAGTCTTTGTCACAGGCAAGATGCTGTAACACTGGTTTGGAAACTGGTAAATGTTTCCAAATTCGTCTGAATTTCCATTCTTTGTGATTCCAGTGTATGATCTGGGCTGTTGACACAAACTCTTTACAAATCCGATGTGATCAAAACTTTTTGACATCTGCATCCTCACTATCACCCCTTTTTATGAAGAACTGAGCAGTTTGCTGGTTTTATCATAGTAAGACTTCTTGGGCAAATGCTTTTTTAACAATTGGGCTTTTAGTGCTTTTTTGTTTTTGGCACAAGGAGCCAATAAATTACTGCTGATTGGTAATGTGGTTCTGGTTTGTCTTGAAATAAGTCTTTGGGCAGGTGAACCAAGATGATTATCATGAGGAATGTTTCAGATTTAGCAAGTTTAGAAAAACATCAGAATTGTCACGTTTGGATTTCTCTAACAGCTGTTTTTCACTTTGGAACAGCACGTTCAGCCAAGCCGTTTGAGGGTATTCAGGACTACTCGTAATATGAACAAAGTCCAATGATTCTAAAACACTCTTGATCTGCTGACTTGTAAATTTTGCACCATTGTCAAATAACTCTGCGGACTATCATTGTCAGAAAAAATGTGTCTCCAACTTGGCATTGAAAGTTAAGTTAGGAAGTAGGTCAGTCTCAAACCAATGTGAATAAGAGTCTACTAACACCAAGTAATGTTGACCATTCCACTCAAAGATATCTTTGGTTACTGTTGACCAAGGTAGTTCAAAATCTGGCTTAACTGAAGTGGTTCTTTTTGCTGATGCATCTTTGTACTGTCACATACTGGACAAGATGAAAGTACTTTCTCGATATATTTTGACATGGAAGGCCAAAATACTAGTCTTCTCACCCCTCTTTTGGTAGCGTCAGTTCCTGGGTGACCACGATGCAAGATCTGAATGTACTCTTGTTGCAAGGATTTTTGTAACAATCATGTGTGGACCTTTCATGATGATACAGTTGTCTGACAAAATCTCATCGCTGTATGGAAAATACTGCTGCACTTCTATTGGTAAACAAGATTGCTTTGAAAGCCACCCTCTAATGACAGAGGTTGAGCTTCTGAAGAATCTGCTCTGAAGCTGTACAAGTGCTGAGATCATCAAGACGTGTGGAAGAAAACATTCTCGTTCCATGACCACAAAATCAGGTTACTCATTGTTATGCTGTTCTGTGTTTTTTTAGGGGGAGGCGATCTGGATAAGGTGTCAACAAGATAAGAAGTTTGCCTTTGTGAAAACAAGCTTGTAATTGTACTTTTGCAATTTGAGCATCATGCATTGCAATCTGACATGAGCTGTGTGTATTGGCTTTCTCAAATTAGCGACTAAAGGGTGGTGGTCAGTTTGTCTGGATAGGTCGACCAAAAATATAATCATGGAACTTCGAACCTGCAAACACAATTGCCAGAAGCTTTTTCTATCCGGGCATATTGCATCTCGGTTTGGGTAATTGTTTTCGATGTATAGGCTACTGGTCTACCCTCTTATAGAATGACTTCACCTAGACCAAACTTAGAAGCATTGCAGGATAGAGTAACTGGTTTGTGAACATCATAGTAGCTTAGAGTTGGTGGATTGGCAATTTTCTGTTTCAGGGCATCAAGTACTCTTTGGTGTTGCTCTGACCATGACCAAATTACATCTGTGCTTGTCAGCTCTCCAAGCAGTGCTGAATGGTGACTTAAATCTGGAATGAACTTGCCTATGTATTTGACCCATGCCAAGAAAATGTTGAAAGGCTTGAACATTGTCTAGAGCTGGCATTTCAAGAATTGCTGTCTGCTTGGAAGGATCTAGTTAGTTTGAACTGGTAAACAAATGACCAACATAAGTAACTTCTTATAGCCTGAATTTGCACTTCTGAGGATTCAGCTTAAGATTCACTTCACGTGCTCTTTCCAGAACTTACTTGAGGTTTGTCATGTTCGACTTCACCATTGCCTTCTATTAGAATATCATCTGCTATAACAGCACATGGCTAGCCAGAAAAAATTTGCTCCATCACACGCTGGGCTGAACGACTTCACTGGCAGTATTTATTCCAAATAGCATTCTCAGAAGTCTGTATCTCCTGAATGGCGTACCAAATGTGGTTAGCAAGGAAGATTTTCAATCAAGTGAAAATTTGCCAGAATTAACTCTCTACATCTAAGATAGAAAAAACAGTGGGATTTGGCATGACGGCAGCAACCTTATCGACTGTGCACATTGGATGATGCCTCTTTAATGCTTTGTTTAGATCTCTTGAGTCAATACATATTCTGATATCATCTAAGCTTTTCTTATGAGCTACTACCATGGAAGATACATATTCAGTTAGTTCTGCTACAGTACAAATTACTCCTAGCAGCACCATTTTGTTTAACTTAGTCTTGACTCTGTTTTGCATAGCTACTGGAACTTTCCATGCTGGTGTAACCTCTGGGTCTAAATTCATGAAGTACACAACTGGGGTTTGCCTAGCTTTTCTGTTAAAATGTCAGCATACTCAGAAAAAATGGTTTTGGCAAAATTTGAGCTGTTGTCATTCACGTTTACATGGCGGACCTCTCTATTAAATGAAAGCAGTCCCATTTTCAAACTGTCTGAGGCCTAATAGTGACTGCACATGTCTCTTGACTACGTAAAATTGCAGGTCATAGCTGTTCCTAGTAAAATAACATTAAAGCACTGCTGAGCCTTCAATTTGAATCTCTTCACTGCCATAAACAACAAGCTTCGCACACTTTGTCAAATCAAGTTGTTTTGCGGCTCTTACTCTAGAAAACGTTTCTGCTGACATATTGCACTTTGAGCTCAGCAGGATTCCCATTAATCTGAACATTGTAAAAGATCTCATTCTTTGCCCACAAATTTACTTCATTGATTGTTTCACCAAGCACAGACACCCCATCAACATAAAAAGTAGGGTTGCAGCTTCCTGATTGATCAACTTGCCTCTTTGTATTCCCTCTCTTAATAAAAGAATGTGCCTTATTTGATTTACAAAACCTTTTGAAATTATTCCACTTATTGCAAGAACGGCACTTCTCGTTTGAGTTCATGATTGCCACTACAATTATAACAAATGACCATGAGGCTTGCTGTGGGTTTTGCTGAGTTATCCCTGTGCTTTGCTGCATGCATCTTGGGCCTTACTGCAGCTGCTCTGGGTTTTGCTGAAGTTGCCACGCCCTTAGGCCTATATCTTTTAACCTCATGCTGCATGCTATCTATGTTAGCTCTGGAAGGTACTGGAAGGCTCGCTTTCTCATTTGTAAGTGTACTTGTGTACCTTTCTGTAAACTCGTATATCTGACTAATCTCAATGGTCTTATTTAATGTCAAATCACTGTCTTGAATCAAAATCATTCTCACTGTATCATTATCACAGACAAGCCTGTCTTTTATTAATTCATCTCTCAAGTCGCCAAGTCTGCATGTTTAGTCTTTTCTCAAGTTGGTTATATGTGCTGTACTAGGCTTTTGATCTTTTTGGTAACATAAGGGCCTTTCCATTGTAATATTCGTTTGGGGGTTACAAATTTCTGTAAATTTACATTTTAAGCATGTAGAGTCTTCCCACATTTCAGCTCGTACCGCAGTATGGATGTCTTCCCCCTCCCCTGCCAACACAGCAGGTGCATATACAAATGAACGCTCTCTTTCATTGGCTACTGAACCAGCTAAATTAAGCAGGATAAATGCCTTTGTATGTGCGTTTTTGTCAGAAAAAGTAGTCTGTATGAAAATATTGAATTCGTGTTCACACTCCAGTTTTCATATTGTTATCAAACACAAGCAGTGCAGGTCTGCAAAAATCCTTCTGCCATGCCCACAGATTATAGTAAAACACAATGCATTCTTGACCATTGTAATTATATAAGAACATAATTAACGCACCAGGTACTGCTAATAATAATCAAATGCGTAAGTGCTTCGAAAAACAGTACTCTGCGAAGTATTCTTTGAAGTAACTGTACTTTGTGCAGTAACTACACTGTACAATACTGCACACACTTGCCAACAATTTGCACACTTCAGATGTTGCAAATAGCTTTAGTTAATGCGAAAAAGTAGTTAGTAGTGAAAGAATGCTATAGTTTTCCCTTTTTTGTAAATTTTATGCGATTCAGATATTTCAAACGTTTTCGTGATTATTTTGAATATTATCAATATGTTGCAGTTTCGGAGATTGTTTAATAAGAAATGCATTTTGAGTTTTCTGAATACTTAGTTTCATATATTTGTAACGAAAGAACTCATTTAAGTGACTTAGTACCTGGAATTTGTTTCTGACCTGTTTGCGAGTCATTTGAGCAATTGGGAAGATCCACTGCTATATATTCCTCCACTTGTAATCAGTTGCCTCATGGCTGTGACTGTGGATCCCATTGTGACACCATGTTGATTGTCTTGCCCATATTAAGAAGATGATGATGAGGCATGGGTGTTCGTTTTATTTTATTGCATGCAAACATAGGATGAATGGCAGGAACATTGAATTTAAACCAGCTAACTGACTGCATACATGCAAACTCACACTGGCTGCTCACTCAGAATGGCACTCTTACTTGCATATCCTCAGTACTTGTATGCACATGCCCACTGAATGGAATGAAGAACAGGGGTGTTGGTAACCCCCCCAGCATCAGTCAACTTCATCTTGACTGTCTAATATTATGGGTTGTTCTCCTGTGGCTTTTCTTATTCCTCTGTCATGGTTTGTTTATTGGCTATTGCAGCATGTCTGCCCATGGATCCTATTTCAATGTAGTTTGACGTCAATGTTTTTGAAAGGGGGCTTACGTTGAGGCCTCCAAGAAAACCGGTGACCCCTCCTTGGGATCTTAATTTTGTGTTAGATAAGCTAACGTTTGCTCCATTTGAACCAGCTTATCTGGCTGATTTCCATGTTAAAAACATCAAAACAGTTTTATTGGGTTGCAAGCTCTTATTTTGAGTCAACCTGATCTCATTTTTCCATAGGGGCAGGTTTTCCTTGAAGTAATTCTTTTATGCCTAAAATGGTGTCAGAGTTTGCTTTAAATCAAAGTATCCATCTCACTGTTTCCTTTCCTAAACCTAAAATTGAGGGAGAAGGGGATACTCCATTCCTTGGATGTCCACAGACAAATCAGGATACTGTCTTGACAGAACTAAATCTTTCAGATCTTTGGATCAGTTCATTTTTTTAAGGTAAGAAGGGACAACCTGTGCCAAAGCAGACTTGTTTTCAAATGGTTGTCTAAGTCTGTTACCTTTTGTTATACTGTCTATAAGAAATATATTCCAGGCAAGGTCAAGGCCCATTCTACCAGGACCTTGGCTTCTAGAAACTGCTACATGATCCTCTGTGCATATGTTTACAAAGCACTGTAAGCTTGATTCCTTCTCTATGTCCAGATCAAGTTTTGCTCTGTCCATTCTCCAGGGGCACCTAACTCTTCCACCCCTGAAATGTAGTTTACTATGGTAATCTACCCACATAGCTAAAGCTACTGCAGCAGCGATCAGTATGGTGAAGCATACTCCAGTTGTGTAAGCTGAACTTACATAACAGTAGATGTTCGGATGATCACTGCTGCAGCAGTCAGTCCCTCCCTCCATCCACCTTGTTTTTGTGGTGTGTTTTTTTATGCCAATGTATGGACATTTATTTTTTTGTTCCTAGCATTGTCCTTTCCAGACTCATCTTCCCTCACTGCTGGCAGGAAAGCTCTGAAGGACTTCTCACCCAAACTTTTCTTTTAGTCATCTCAGCTCCAGCTGCTTGAGAGTTTGGATGTGTGGAAGGTGCCCTGAAGCTTTGGAAGCTGACCAGTTCTATCCTTGGCAGTATATAACCCATATTAGAACTGTACTTTTTTCTGTAAATCTTCACAGTTGGGATAAAGAATATTGTTGTCCGGTTTATGTGCAGAAAAGTTGGGATACTTTTGTCAGAAAGGGATTCTTTTAGAAAGCAGTATATTCCTGTACTGAGGAGTGTCTGGTCAAAGCAATGCTGCTGAATTTTAAGTATCCTATGCTTTGTAACCAGTCATCTGGAGTTAAAGCACTGGTATATTCCTAATTTGGAAAGTAAAAGCATGGTATGAAGTCATGTGAACATTCTGAAGATGTTAATCTTTTTGCAGTCATCTTAATGTTTTATAGGGCCAAAATAGGCAAAAACTGAAGTATTTATCTTACCGTGAATTTCTACAAAACCAGACTTGCTAGCACCACAATAACTGCTTACTGCTAATTTTAATTTTTCCTAGCCCTGAATACTGTCATGAGGACAGACATGGTGATTTGATCTTGTTTTCCTGGAGAACTGTTTCTTTCTCATAATACTCTGCAAGATGGCAGCTGATGAGATTATAATGCTCTGCTGTGTGATCCCACAATCCCATTCACTTAGAGTAGAAGTAATGAAGTACTGTCAAGTTTGAGAATCCTGAGTTAAAATGCCACTGACGTGACTCTTAACTTCTGTATTTCCTTTACATGCTTGCACCCTCTGAAAATTTGTTGAAAAAGACAGAACCAAGGTTAACTTATTTCTTTTGTGAGTTTCAGGTTATTCCTTCCCTGAGTCCCCCAATATGTTTCTTGGCTTGCAAAACTCAGCTAAGCTGTGAAGTGACTCTTATTGGTTATCATGCTAATTTGTCTTCATACTATACAGCTATACACCGTTTAACAGGTTTATACACTAGGAAAGGGAAAGAATGCAATTTTACAACAGAACAGAATCGGAACTGTGAATTGAGTCTTGAATAGCTTTGTGACCTTCGTGGGTATGTTAAAGAGCTTACAAGTACTTTACTCTTTTTCTCCTTGGAAAATAGTTTCAGGTAGGATAGACATGATGCAGAAACAGGGTAGACAAATTTCTGATGACAATTTGTAATGGAAGTAACATGGGGTTTCATTCATCCTCTGTATAGTGTACACTGAGAAAGCAGGCAAGGGTAGTAGTACCACAGAGTGGGGGAAACTGCTGAGTCCTGCTTTTTTTCATACGTTAAAGTATGGGGATCATATGCTAAGGTTAGAAATATTTCCAGTAGAAAGGAAATATTGCATTTAGGGGTAGCTGTTTAAGAATATGTATGGTATTGTTTACAGTTACACAGGTGATGAAATACCAAGGTATTTATTGAAACTTGGACCACCAGGAAAACATGTTTATTTAGTTCTTAGAATCTGAAGATAGTCAATTTTGTCTTTCTGTAATAAGGGGAAGTATGAAGTTGAGGCTTAATAAATAAGTAAATAAATAAAAAAACACCTCAGCCTGTGGACCTGTTTTTTTTTTTTTTTTTTTTTTTTTTTACTTTAAGGATTGGCTAGTGTCGTGCCTAATTTAGTCCCAACAAAATATGATGGCAGTTTGCACCAGACGTGGAAAAAGGCCATTGTGGCATTTTTTGAAAGTTTGATACTGACAAGTCTAGTTGTATGTAAACGCATCAGCTTAACAAGTGATATTGGGAAAAGCTTTGAAAATTAGCTTGATGTTGCCAGTTTCATTCACTTTGTAGATCTTGACCAACACTGGTTTTGTTCTTGTTCCTACATTAGGAAGTGTTGCAACATTCTGTAGCAACCCAATTGATGCCCTAGATAATGGCTGTGCTGATGATGTCATCTGTCTGGACTTTGCTAAGGCATTCAACACTCTTAAAAAAATAAGTAAAATAAAAAAGTGGCATTCAACAAGGTTCCTTCTCATGCAGTTAACACCCTTGCTGTTTCATAATTGGGTAGGATATTTAGATTGCCAAATGAATCAGCGCAGTTAGTGAGTAATACTTGGCACACCTCTGTGAACAAATCTTTCTGATATAAATATCAGTGTTTGAGACCTATGCACTAATATTTTTACCCGTTGTATTCCCTTTAGTAAATTATGGATAGTGGTTGCTGTAGAAGGCAGATTCAACTTGACAGCATTGGATGGATTGTTCCTGTTAAAGGACAGTGTCTGTTTCAGCCAGTTTGTTTGACACCTAATTTGTAACATGTTTAACAGTTGCAGACTGAGAAGTACTTCAGAATTTTTTAGACTTATTTAAATGGGAAGAGGAGAACGCTGTTATGACTGTAGAAAAAAAATAAATGTTTCCACTAATAACAAGATGTTAGTAACTGTGAATAGCACCAGAGATCTTGGTGTTATAATTGGTAGAAATTAAATCTTATTGAGATGCTAGGCCTCATGATATTGAAGGATGGAGAATGGACTGTGATCCAGGCTACTGGGGTTCATTTAGCAGCCTTGATACTAAATGAGCCAAGTAGGGAGGGAGAGGCGTGAACTGGCATATTCCATCCCGTCACCTTTTAGGAGGTGGGGGAATAGAAGCACACTCCCTGTGAGGCACACTGGGCAGGTGCATTTTCCCTGGTGGGAACCGTATCCAGTGGTTCAAGGGGGGAAGATGCGATGCTGCATGGAGGGAAATGTCCAGCTAATTATACAGCACCTCCGTCATGCTTGCAGGGAGGTTAAGAACTCCAAAACAAAAATCACTAATCACTCTGATGGCTGGCTGAATGAATGCCCTTCCTAGTTGACCCATGTCATGATGGGGGGTGAGTGGACTCATTGGTTGGAAGGGGACTGAAAATTGAAAGGCAGAATGGGTATCAGTGGCTCAAAAAAAAATAAATCTTAAAACTTTTTTTTAATTATCAGTGATATGATAGGATTGGTCCGTCGTCTTCATTTTCTAGGATTCAGTACCAGAAGGGCTTGGGGGAGTTTATTCCCATCACATTTTCCTCTGCATCCTGTTTTTTCCCCATTTTCTGCAGTTCTGTGGATGGGAGACTCCTCTTTTGTCTGTCCTCGCATCATGATACAGTCCTCCCTACTGGCTGTCTTAGGCTACTCTATTTTTAGGAGATGTTTTGTGGTTTGCTTGCATGGGTTTGCTAAAGTTCCTCCCCCCCCTTCATCTTTCCATTTTATATCTGGCTTTTAGTCGTTGATAAGGTAATAATGACTGTTCTGTTGTATTCTCTCTTACTAATAATTTTTGGATGTTTTCATAGTTTAGATTTTAAACCATCGGCAGTTTTAACAGATGTATCTACTGCTGTGAAAGTTTTAGAATGAGAATGCATTTTTCATTCCTTGAGTTGTGTTGGTTTCATGCTTGTCTTCATTTAACTGTTAGGAATGTTTAAAGCTTTTCTAGGCTCTATTGCCAGCTGCAGTCTTATTTCAGTCTGGCTGTCTTTACTGAGATCAGTGTTGCAGTATTCCAGACAGATCGTTTTTCACCACTGACATCCGGCTGGGGTAACAAACCTTAGCCTTCTGTGGATTGTACATCTGACGTATGACCTCAGCTTGCAAGCGTAGGGGTATATAGGTAGATGCATGAGTGTAAATCCTCAGGCTGTTTCACAGTCAGCCTGAGCTGATGTCTTGAATCTGTCAGACTGGTCTTCGCGAGGCTGTTGGTACCATAGCTACTAAAAGTGCCTATTGGGGAACCTTCCTTCACTTGTATAAATTGATCTGATGTCAATATTCATTTGATGTTGTTCGTGTTTCACTGTTGCAATCATTACATTTGGGTAATCCTGCTGGCAGGTTGCCCTTAGCCGGCCTGAATTCCAAAGTCTTGGGTCCTGCGTCGGCTGCTGTCGCCCCCTCCCTGATGTCAGGTCGTCAGGGGTATAAAACAAGCAGCCGATGCCATTTTCTTCAGTCTTTCTTGCCGCGGGGTGCCCGAAGCAGAAGCAGTTCGCAAGTGCCGGTCGGCAGACTCTGAGATATTCGTATTTGAGTTTCAAATCCAAAGTCTTCAATAAAGCTAAGTACCCCGTTTGGGAAACTTTTTTCTTGCTCCAGACCAATGTCAGACAAAGTTAATAATTGTATTTCTTGTGGGAACCAAATACCTCATAAGGATTTTCATTCTTAATGTATTCCTTGCCTAGGCCCTGATCACAACTTTTCTGGTTGTCGGTTTTGTGCTAGATTTAACCAACGCACTGTTAAGCGTCGGTATGATTTTGCTTTAAACTTTTTTGGCCGCCGGTTTAATTATCCTGAAATGTGGGATAGCCATCCAACTACTGGAGTTTACAAAAAACGCAAAGAAAAGGATAGAGAAAAACAACCGAGGCCCAAAACCGATGACCAAGCTTCTCCTAAGCCAGTCGCCGGTTCTCAGTGAGATGCTTTCACAGCCCCTGACGCTCACTACTTTAGAGTCACAGGCCGCTTCTGACTCCCACATGGAGTCGGCCATGACGCTGGATACTCAAGGTATTGGAGCCTCGGACGCTAATCCCTCAGATAGTCCAGAGCCGCTGAGCAGGTACCGGCTTATGAGGGTGTATTCAGACCTAAACATCTTTACATTAAAATGACTTGAAAGGCAAAGACTAAAGCACCTTCTAAAGCAAGGAAACAAACTCAAGAGCCACGTGGACAGTCCTCTATGCCCAAAAAACAGATGCTCAAAATGGCCGAAGACTTGATTACCTTGATCAGGGGTTTCCATCCCCCTCCTGATAAGAGGCCTAGGCAAGACACTGACTATGAATTTTCAGATCAGGTTTCTATTACTTCTGATTCCTCTTCTGATCAGGAATATTCTCCCCCACCCCCCATGAGGATTCTGATGCTGAAAAATCTATACTTTCAGCATCTCCTCCTGAGGACTATTCCTTTGTGGAAACTTTGCACACCATGAGGGAGCATTTCATCTGGGAGAGCCAAGATTTTTCAGAATCTAAAAAGAGGCTTAGGGATTTTCTTTTACTGCCTCAGCACAGGCCTCTAGCCATTCCACCCGTGTTAGACATTGTAGATGCATTTTCGGAGTCTAGTCTGACTCCTTACCCCCAGCTTCGGTTAAGCCTGACAGATATTACAGGGTTCCTGACTCGTACAAATTTCTTTTTAAAAACCGTGCTGGTGACCCAGAAACTATTTCACAGGGTCCAAAGGGAGTTGAGGCTTCCACTGCAAAAAACCCAACCCCCTCTGACAGAGATTCAAGGGCACTGGATAGATGAAGAAAAAAGGTTTACACCTCTGCAACTTTGGCTATAAGGGCCGTAAACTGCCAGTTTCATATGCTTAAGTATCAGCAACATGTCATGGGATTGTTAAATTCTGAATGTGCAGAAAACAAGGAAATGCAGGATTTATTGTATGCAGCAGAACAATTTGGAAAACATACTTTGCAATGTGGTTTTGTTTCTTTGGAGGCCTCCTGCAGGGCTGCAGTTACGGATCCTGTAATTAGGAGGCATGCTTGGTTCAAGAAAATCTGCCTGATCATGTTAAAGTTAAATTACTAGATGCACCTTTACAGCATGATACTTTGTTTGGTGTTAAGGCAGAAGAGGTGTTAAAGAAAATGGAGGACAAAACTAAATCTATGCAAACTGTCAAAGATTTTTTACAAGTACAGCGACCTAGGTTTAGTAGACACTGGCCTACAAAAAATTGATACTTTCCTGTCTCAGACCTCAAAGGGGCAGACCCAGGCACCCTAGGGGCAGATCCCAGGCGCAAGATCCTTATAGGCCCAAGCAATGGGGTGCTTCTACCTCCAAAGCTGGAAGAAGATAGATCGCAAACATACAGAAAACAGTCCCAATGACTTCCCCCTGCCTGCACCAAGCACTTACCTTCTGGCAGCACACTTACGGGGAAAATTAGCACTTTTTGCTCAAAATTGGCACATCATAACCCAGGACAAGTGGGTTCTAAACATAGTGTCACAAGGCTACAAGTTCCATTTCCATACTCTACCAAAGGCAAACGGCTGGCCAGATCTGCCAATAAAATCAGTGGGCAGAGGCACAAAAACAAGTCTCATCCCTCAGGGACATGGGGGCCATTCAACAAGTACCAGAGCAAGAGCAGGGACAAGGATTTTACTCAAGACTGTTCTTGGTACCCAGAAAGGACAAGGCCTGGAGGCCGATACTGCACCTATCTATTTTCCTGGATATTTCAGAATTCAAAATGTTGACTTTGCAGCAGCTTCTGCCCATGCTGGGTAAGAATGCTTGGCTTGTGACTGTAGACCTAAAAGAGGCATACCTGCATGTTCCAATCAGACAGTCATGCAGAAGATACTAAGATTCAAGGCTGGTTCATTGCATTACCAATTCCCTGCACTGCCCTTTGGCTTATCTACTGCACCCAGGGTCTTTACAAAGTGCCTGGCACCAGTAATTGCATTCTGCAGACAAAGAGGAATACAAATATATCCTTACTTGGACTCTCATTCAAGCAGAGAACAAGGACATTCTTCTTCAACATCTGGCGTTTGTCAAAAGACTTCTAACATGCCTAGGGTACACAGTCAACAAAAAAGGAATCAAAACTAGTACCCTCACAAGAGATAATATTCCTGGGTACAAGCTTGAATACAACTGCCCAGATGGCTTATCTCACACCAGACAAACAAAGGCAACTGACTACCTATTTCAAAATGTTGGCAACAAAGGCCCAGTTATCTGCAAGAAAAATTCTGCAGGCTTTGGGCTTCATGGCATCCTGCATCCAACTAATTCCATATGCAAGACTGCATATGAGGAAACGTCAATGGTACCTAAAAAATGTTTGGACTCAACATTGCCACAGCCTGGAAACAGTCATTACTCTCATTCCCTGCCTGCAACAGGATTTTCGATGGTGGGCAAAGGCTTGTCACCAGAACCCATTCACATTAGCTTCATCCAGGCAGACACTAACAATGGATGTGTCAGACTGTGCCTGGGGAGCCCACATGGCAGGAAGATGCATTCAGGGAACATGGTCCTCAAACCAAATTCATCTACATATCAATCAAAAAGAGATGTTGGCTGTTCAAAATGCCTTGACAGCTTTCAAGGACCTACTTCATCCGGGACAACCACTGATAGACAGACAACACCACGGTCATGTGGTATATAAACAAGCAGGGGGGCCCACATTCTTATCCCCTTTGCAGGCTAGCCATGACCTTGTGGGGCACAGCTTTGACTTACCAAGTACATCTGCAGACACAATTCCTGCCAGGAAAGGAAAATAATCTGGCAGACGAACTAAGCAGAAACCTCATGGATCCCCACGAGTGGAAGCTGGATCCACAAGTCTTCAGCATAACAAGAAAATGGGGATGTCCGGATATAGACCTATTTCTCTCTCCTTTCAATTATCAACTAAAAAGATTCTGCACAAGGATTTATCACAGACAAGCATGGAAAGTGGGCACCCTATCTTTCAGCTGGAAAAGCCTATCAGTATATGCCTTTCCTCCACTGCCTCTCCTCCCCAAGGTGCTTCTCAAGGTCAGACAGGAGAAGCCAAAGATGATACTGATTGCCCCAGACTGGCCACACCAGTGCTAGTATCCAATACTAAGAAACTTATCTCTGTACCTAGCTTGGACCTTACCTCAAATACCTCGACTACTGTTCCAGAAAAACAATCAGATCATGCACAGCCAACTCAGGACATTAAACTTGGCAGCATGGTGGATAATGTAGTCATACAAAAAAAGCCACCTCTCAGTAAAGCTGTGATGGATGTCATTCTGGAAGCCAGAAGGCCTAGTACTAGAAAGTCTTATGCTGGAAAATGGAAGAGATTCTGTGTCTGGAACCAGGCACAAGGAACTGATACAGCAGTACCAAATATTCCTCAGATTTTGCAATACTTAGCTGAGATGCTGGACAAAGGCCTATCTTTTTCATCAATTAAAATTCATGCCTCGGCCATTTCAGCTCATTACAGTACAGAGCCACCACTTTTTTCTCACCCTTTACTAAGGCAGTACCTCAAAGGAGCCAAAAATTTAAGGCCCCCAAGGAGACTACCAATACCTGCATGGGACCTCAATTATGTCATGGAAAAGCTCACCCTGCCTCCTTTTGAGCCAGCCGCTACTGCTGATATGAAGTTTTTATCTTGGAAAACAGCTCTGCTCTTAGCAATTACTTCTGCAAGATGAGTTTCAGAGCTACAGGCGCTCATGGCCGTGGAACCTTTCATCATTTTTCATCTAGACAGGGTCTCCCTGAAGACAAACCCAACATTTATGCCTAAAGTAGTGTCCAGTGTGGCTCTTAACCAAGCCGTCCATCTGCCAACCTTTTACCCAAATCCACAGAAGGGGGAGAGAATTCTGCATTATTTGGACGTACACAGACAGCTTAGATTCTACTTGGACAGAACCAAAACTTTCAGGGTGACAGAGCAATTACTAGTGGCATGTGCTGCAGGATCACAAGGAAAGCCTAAGTGGTTAGGCCACTGCATTCGTTTCTGCTACTTACACCATGGCAAGCCAGTGCCCAAGAGCATTAGGTCTCATTTCACCAGAGCTGCAGCCACCTCAGCAGCCTTTCTCAGGGGGAGTACAAACCACAGACATTTTAGAGGCGGCTACTTGGAGTTCAGTGCACACCTTTACAAAGCATTACCATCTGCCACTCTACTCTAAAGCCAGGGCAAGCTTTGCCACTGCTGTTCTGCAGGACCTCATAGCCACTCGTACTGCTATCTAGTTCCAGCCTCCCAACCATAGCTTTGGGACTCTACCCAAATGTAATGACTGCAACAGTGAAACACGAAGAACATAGTACAGTTGTGTACACTTACTATAAATGTAGATGTTCTAGTGTATTCACTGTTGCAGTCCAGGTTACCCACCCGCCTTCCCCCTTTTTTCTTTTGGATCTTATCTTTCCTTCTCTGATTTATATTACTTATGTGGTGTATTTGCTTATAGATGAAGGTAAAATTTATATAGGTGTATTTCTAAATATATATATATCTATATATCTATATCTATATCTATATATATATATATATATATATATATATATATATATATATATATATATATATATATATATAGTTTGGATACCCTTTTTGGGGTCCCCTGACATCTGGGGCAAGAAAAACTGAAGAAAATGGTGTCGGCTGCTTCTTTTATACCCCTGACATGACATCAGGGAGGGGGTGACAGCAGCCGATGCAGGACCCAAGACTTTGGAATTCAAGCCAGCTGAGGGCAACCTGCCAGCAGGATTACCCAAATGTAATGACTGCAACAGTGAATACACTCAAACATCTACATTTATGGTAAGTGTACACAACTGTACTTTCCTCAACGTATAGGTTAAAATCTGACACACTGATCCGACTTGGCCATTACTCTAGCTCGTGGCCACAAACAAACTCTCAGGCTTCATTCCTACCCATAATGCACTATGCCTAATGTTCCTCAGATCTCATTTGCTGCTTTATCAACTAGATGTGGTTGACTGCAGTTCTTGAGCAAACTTGTTTAGATAAGTTATTTCTTAATTTTACCTTTAACTGCTATTTGGTAAATCTTTTTCTATTTCCTACTTTTTTTTACAGCCTACTTTGCTTTCACTACCTCTTATATGCTTACTAGTGTATTCTCACCACCATTGTTGGTAGGTCTTTCCTACCCTCATTTGTTCTTTCCTGATGAGGGTTATTCAAACAGTTTTTTGTTACCTTACCTTTTAGCTGGCTTTTCTTCTGCTTAACTTCAATATCTTTTAGTTGTTGCCTTTTGGATGAGCCTTTCTGTGCTATCTGTTTGTAAAAGTTTCTCCTTTAATGATGTTGGATAAAGGCTTCAGAAACTGTGGGTGCAAAATGCTGTTTTCAGATGCCCTCTGTGTGTGTGTGTGTGTGTGTGTGTGTGTGTGTGTGTGTGTGTTTACTGCTTAGGGTCTGAGCACTTGGATCGGGAATGTGACATTTGCAGTGGCTTCAACCCAAGAGCCTGAACAGAAAGACTAAAATTTAATATTGAAAGATTTATCGTCAATTCTTTTTTCTCAGGACATTGCTGGAGTTCATTCTCCAAAAGCAAAATCCAAGGACCCTTCAAAAAGGTCCATGTCTTCAGATTCCATAGCTACAACTTTGTCTGATCTGAAGAAAAAGAAAACAAAATCAGATCCCACATCTCCAACAATCCAGTGATCCAACCACCCTCTGATCCAGTAAGATACCTGGCAAGTCCTTCTGATCCCACAAGATGCACTACAGATCAGAGATCCCCAGATCCTAAGCCATTACCTTCCACTGTGTTCACCCATTGTGGATCAGACACTGTCAGGGTGCCCCTTTCCCTTTGTTGAGCAGCACTCAAAGCCCTCTTCAGTGTTGTCCTTTTGTTCTTCAGAAGTCTCATGTAGGCAGATGTGGAAAGGATGACTAGATTCTTCACATGGCAGTTTCAGAAGGGTGTCTTCACAGTTCCTCCCCCATCAGGTCAAGAACACCATCCATAGACTATTCCAACGACAACACCTTCTCCTCTGATCCAGCCTGTGGTGTCCGACTCCTCGGATCGAAGTCCTTCTGTGTCAGATCCGGATGACTGAACTGGAGCTTCCAGGTTGGATCCAAGGGGATAGGATTGAGATGGAGGTTTTCAGCGCCATCTCTTCCTGTTGGAACTTTGGCTTTGGACGTCTTGGCTCTGGCTTTGGGTGGAAGGCTCTCTGAGCGGAGGGAGGTTATGCACCAGAAGCTAGTTTTCTCTGCTCCATTGGCTTCCCTCTGTCTGGAGCGGTCTGCTTTTGAGGTTGTGAAGAGGGTTTTCTCTGCTTTGTCAGGTGGGTCCTTCCGTCTTGGATCCATCTTCGATATCTCTGCTGACTTTGCACTGTGATACACAACTAGGACAGCCAGCCCAGAACTTCCAGACCATCCATTTCGGGTATTCTCTTCTGATACTTCTCCAGATCATCCCACTATAAAGTCCCTAGGAAGAGGACATGCCAAGAGGAGGCACTTGGACCCCCCCCCCCCAGGAATCGGTCACAGATAACTGACTGAAGAGGGAGAAGGGTCTCCAAAATCACCACCCGATAATGTCTCATTTGAAGACATTTTTGAAATACTTAGAAGGGTGGTTGATCTGCCCAAAACCCAACTCCTGAACAGTCATTTTTTCTGGAACTTTCTGGACTGGCCTGTCTGCTTCATGGGTCACTCTGCCCACCGATTAACTAATTGATTTGGTTTCTTTGGGGGTGTAGAAGGAACCTGATACGATTTGACCCTATCCCCAAAAGACCAGACCAGGATTTTGGCTCCAATAATAGGAAGAGAACATTCGAGTAAGGGAATACTGGTTGATGCAGTGGTCATGGTGGCAACCACAAAGAAGGAACTCACGGAACAGAGTTCCACTGTGTGTCCGCCTAATAGCGAATCTAGGGCACTTGACAGATTTAGGAAGCAAGTACATGTTTTAGCCACATTTGCCATTTGATCGCTGAACTATTTGGCACACTTCACAAGATTGCAAAGGGACTTGATTAAGGAACTTTCAAACTCCCTTTCAGGGGCCATTACTGCAGAGACTCAAACTTCTGTGGACTCGCAGTTGGCTGTCACTCAGTTTTTTGGAAATTTATTCATGAGGCTGATCTCAGGCTGCTCAGGGACTGCAGGTTCAAGCATTTCCATTAGGCATTATCCCTGGATGCACCTTTGTGATTTCGCGGAACCTTCCAAGTCATCTTTCGGCAGTACTCCTTTTGATGGTTCTTTGTGTGGCCCCACAGTAAAAGACACACCTACTGGTGTGAGGAGGATGGAAAGTACCCTGTCTGCTGTGGGTAATGAGAGCGGTCCTTTTGGCATTGCAAGCATTCCAAAACTCTCTCCCTCTTTGAATGATTGCGATCCAAACGGACAATATGTAATTTGGTACATGAACAAGGAGGAACCAGATCTTACCCCCTGAGGATTTGACAGTGGGTGATTTTCTTCCAACTGCTTTCTAATAGCAGTGCATATTCCATAGAAGTCCAGCATGATAGCAGATAGTCTGAGCAGGTCTGTCTTACCTCACGACTGGTGTCTCAACAACAAAATGATGGACATGATTTTCCATCAGTGGGGCCAGCCTTGCTGTGAGCTCTTTGCATCTCCCCATAACAAGTGCAGCAGCTTATTTGCCCTAATCTTTCTGGGGGAGTCACCGAGGGATGCTGCACTCCACGATTAGCCCCCCCTAGTTTTCTATGCACTTATCCCCCCAACTTTTAATTTCCAAATTCCTCCAGAAAGCACCCAGCTTGAAGAGCAAAGTTCATGGGTTGGTACTAGGCTATCAACCCAAGGGGCCTATACAAGCCTAGCCATAACAATTCCCTGGCTATTTCCTCCCACAATATTTGCTTCCCTGGACCCTTGTCTAGCAGGGCGACTGATGTGATCCCCGAGGTGAATTTCCTATCTCCCATCCAATCGTCAAGGTTCCTTTTAAAGAGGGCCAAAGAGGCGCTCTGCTTGACACATATGGGTAATTTATTCCAGAGTCTGGGGAGTCTCTGGGTCAGGAACCTATCCCTCCAGCATGTTTTGTTCATTGTGGTGACCAGGTTTAGATCCCTGGAGCATGTGGCTCTGAGGGATTGGTATTTATTTAAGTGTAGCATGTCCAGCAGCTCTGGGTTTGATATGGCCTTGTATGTTAAGCAGAGATCGCCTCTGAGTAGACGATATACGACAGAGTGTAGCTGGAGTTTTTTTTAGATGGTCAGCATAGGGCATCTGCTTTAGGCCTGTGATTCTTTTAGTGAGGTCTTTCTGCAGCCTTTCCAGTTGTTGCAGATATCTTGAGAGGTACATACCAAATGGGGCATTATATTCTATAATGGATCTAATGGATGAGTACAATGGGACAGTGACCTCCTTTTTTCTGGATGAAAAGCCCTTAGTGATGAGGTGTGCCACATAGAAGGATTTCCTTACTGTTGTAGCAATGTGGTTATCGAACTCATTATCGAAGTCATCCTCATTGCACCTTACTGGTCTCGACAAATTTGGTTCCCCTTCCTTTGGCCTCATTTTCTGTACTCACTTTGGATTCTGTATCCGACTCCAGACCTTCTGTCTCATCTGACAGGAATCATTTACCCAGATGTCTCAAACCTCAGACTAACTGCATGGTTTCTCCAATGCCATTGATAGCCTGGCGACGTGTGCTCTCTTCACCTTTCCGTTCTCTTATCTTCCTGTAAAACCCTCTTCGAGAAAACTCTACAGTAGTAAAAGAATCATTTGTTGGGCAGAACAGAATCAGGTAGAACCTTTCTCAGCCTCGATATATTCTTTTCTAGAATTTGAGAGTTTGGTAGTTGAACTGGCAGCCTGTGTCACAAAAGGAGATAATGCCAGCCCAGCTGGCTGGAATTTTGTAAATAATTGTCATTTGTGAATATCAACATGATTCATATAAGATCTTGGTTACAAGTGATTTAGAGCTGTATGTCATCTAAGATGGTTTGTACAGACGTGTGCTGAAGAGGTACTTTACAAAGTGCTGTTTGAAATGTATCCACAGTGTACCCTACTGGAATAGAACAGAAATGTACATACACTATTGTAACTGTTTAAATGTATATATTTTAACAAGGGAAACTGGAATACAGAAGGTTAACTTGCAAAACTTCAGAAAAATAGCTGAAATTAAATTACTTTATGGTTGGGCCATAAAGATGTTATCTTTACGTTTCAGTGCAACAGACAACAATGTCTGTGCTCTGAAGTTTTCTGTATTGTCATAGTGTGTTTTATTGTTTTGACTTCCAGGATCTGCAAACATTGGAGGAAAAGCCCTTGTGTATGTATTTTCACAGGTAGAGGCTAAATACTGCTAGCTTTCAGCAGTGGGGGGTTTACCTTGGATAGAATTAGATGTTCGGCATATACTTCTCAGAAGTACAGGCAAACACAGGAGGGCTATGGCTAACCAAGTTCGCCAATGACTGCAAACTGGGAACCATAATTGACTCCGGCTGACACGGACATCCTCCAAAAAGGCCTTATTGAAACGGACACCTGGTGTCAAAGTCATGCCAAAAAAATGCATAGTCATCCCATTTGGGAAAAACAAAACACCCACAGATTACCACATAGGTGGCAGCCCCCTTAATACAGAAGAGGTAATGAGATATGGGGACCCAGGTAGATAGTAATCTCTCCTTTGGCAAGCATATTGCCAAAGTAGTTAGGAAATCCTTCTGTGGCCCATCTAATTACTAAAGGGTTCACATCTAGAAGTAGAGGTTATAGTGCCCCTCTACTTGTCACTCATCAGACCCAACAATAGAGTACAATGCCCCATTTGGGATGTACCTCGCAAGACCCCTTCCAACAGCTGGAAAGACCACAAAAGTACCTCGCCAAGAGGATTACTGGCCTCAAACATATGCCCTATGCAGACAGACTGAAAAAACTCTGGCTGTACTCAGTGGCATATCGCTTACTCAGAGGTGATCTCTGCCTGACTTATAAAGCCATGTTCAACTCAGAATTGATGGACATGCTCCACCTAAAGAAATGTCACTGTGAGCCACGCGCTCTAGTGAGCTAAACCTCACCACAACAATAAATAAAACATGCTGGAGGCATAGATTCCGGTCACAGAGACTCCCCATGCTTTGGAACAAAATTCCTGTCTACATTAGGCAGAGCCCCTCACTAACGCTCTTCACGAGAAACCTTGATGAGTGGATGGGTAACAGAAAATATACCCTTGGGATCACTTCATTGGCTCAGCTTGACAGAGGCTCAGTTAATCAATGGGGCGGCGAAAGCCGTCACACTCTGGCTAGGCTTATAAATGTCCTCTGGCAGATGGCCTAATACCTACCTATGACAAGAAATGATGATGATCTGCAAGCTATCCTGGCAGTAATATTTAAGATATTAATTTAAGAACTCAGAAATTCTGCATTCTGTATTCTGTCTTGGACCTGACCAGATCTATTCACCACACATCTGCCTTGCTGCTCCAAGTGTATCAGGGTATAGTAATTCTCTTGGATATAGTCAGGAATATAGCAAAGCTTAGCTTGGATATTTTTTTGAGACTGTCCACTGTCCTGCAATGTTTTAAATATTTCCTGTGATTTGAACTCCGATATTACTGTAAATGTGTACCAAGTATTTTTTTTTATTATTATTAAGTATATGTAAACCTTTCATTGTGGCTGAACTTTGTGAGACATATTTAATTTCTGAGAGTACTTGCATATTTATTTGGTGACACTGTGTAGGCCACGCCTAATAGCCTTGCTCTTGGTCAAACTGACATTTGTATGAACAGTAACATTACACAGTAAGATTGGGTACCCTTTAGCTGATAGAGTTGGCTGGTGGCAGTAATAATTACCTTATAGTATGGGCAGAAGGGGACATAGCTAGTAAACCAGTGCCAGCCTTTCCCAGGTGTGTATGTATAAGTCAAACCTCCGGTTGTGTGTGTCAGCTACTTTGGCAGGGACACAAAGCACTGGTTAGACAGAGAGGGTGCTGGAGGTCTTGTCTTGGCCACTCAGCTGAGATCTCAACTCTGTAGCTGTGCCAGTGGGAAGTCTTATTGGGGATCTGGAGAAAGAGGGAGAAACCAGCCAGACTGACTGTGTGCTCTTAAGGGAAATTGCACTTGATGCAGAGAGCTGCACCTAGAAATACTGTGTGTGTACTTGTCATCTTCCTAATGTATGTCTCCCACTGATGCCAGTGGTGAGGATTGAGGCTCCTTGACTACTTGTCCAGTGGTGGGGTGTCACACCCTCATTAAATAGTCCAACTTACTACCATTTCAAATTTCCATGTGGGGATCAGAATTCTTTCCTGACTTCCTCTAAACTATGCTAAGCATTTTTGAATGGTACGCTTCTACTTAGACCACCTTACAAATATCCTATACCACCATGGGATTAAATTTGGTACTGCAAGCCTTGACACGGTCTCCCTTTGAACCCGCGGCTAAATGTGATATAAAAATCTTAACCTGGAAGACCATCTTTTTAGTTGCGATTCCATCTGCTAGAAAAATTTCAGAACTTTAAGCATTATCTTCTAAGCCCCCTTATTTGATTTTTCCACAAGGACAGGGTCACCATGCTTACCAGCTAAACTATGGTGATGTTAGAATCCAGCATTAACAAAACCATTAGTCTGCCAGTATTTTTCCCCAAACTTTACAAATAAATTAGAATATGTGCTGCACTTACTGGATCTTCATAGGCAATTGCGTTTCTACCTACACGGAACAAAACAAATTACAAAGGCAGACCAGCTCTTTGTTTCCTTTGCACATCACAAGATGGGCAAATCAGTCGCAAAGGTAACTATAGCCAGATGGTTGACAGATTACATATCATCTGTCTAAACTAAATTGAATCTCCCCCTATCAAAACCATTAAAGGCTCATTCAACTAGCTTTATTGCTGTTTCCACTGTATTCCAGTCTAAAGCATTCATGGACAATGTTTGTGCAGCTGCTACTTTGTCAAATCTTCATACTTTTATCACTCATTAGATACTAGATCTGCTCTCAGGGAACAGTAGCCTTTTGCTCAACCGTACCCAGGAATATCCTTCCTTAGAGTCCACCCAGGAATTTACGTAGCTGGGTTACTCTGTCTCACATGTTGAGGAACAAATGAAAATTGACATAATCAGATAAAGAAATTATATGTTCCCTCTGTGTTGTCTGTTTTCATTCTTCAGCTCCCCACCCCATACCCCCTCCATTTCTTACAAGTTACTTCTAGAGGAATTAGGATACCATATATCCTTTATGTTGAACTCCAGTTATGGCAATTTTTTTTATAGATTTTTTTCTCTCAAGCTGTATGTAAGATCTGAGTGATGTTAGACATAGTGTATTATGGGTATGAAAGGAGCTTGAGAGCTTGTTGGTGGTCACGAGCTAGAGTAACAGCCAAGTTGGATCAGAGTGTCAGATCTGAACCCATACTTTGAGGAAGAATGAAAATGGATAACATAGATGGAACATTGTGGTAAGTACATAACTTTTTTTGGTGTATCTGTTAGATGTTAGCTTGGAGGGGTAAGTGAGAGTGCAGTAGGCAAATTCCCTACAAAGACCTCCATAACCAGTGTCTATTCTGCCTTGGCACGGAACACTACAAGGCGTGCTCCATTTGCCAATCTTTTGTAGCCAAAATTTTAAGATCTCTTTTCTTTGCTCAACACTTAGAGAATCCAACATCTTAAGTGTTTTACACACTCCAGAATGGCAAATTCCACTTACTGGGCATATCTCTTCCTCCAAGAAAAAACTCAAGGCCTAGGCCAGACACTGCCTGCCCATTCTGATTCTGACTTGCCTGCTGAGGTTGCAAAACCTGCACTACGTACGACTCTGATTCCTTCTACTGTGACCCCGCCAGAGGCTTTCCTTCTGGTATTGGGGACCATAACTCATTTTGGAGGGTCTAGAAGGCATACCACAGATTTTAGTCAGGGAAGAGATTCACAGAATTTTAATTGAGGTACATCAGGGGTCTGGGACTCCCTTCTTGGTTCAAGTGGATGTCACACCAAAGAAAAAATGAGGTAAATCATGTCCTTTCACACACACACCCCCCAAATCACAAGAAGAGTGGTGGATGGACTTCGCTTGAGGCCGTTATGATGCTGAAACCACCCCCTTTGTCTGCTTCCCCACCCCTCCAATCCCCAAGAAAATTGCTGTCAATTCATTTTCCTCTGAAGAGGAAGATGCATCTGATTGTTACCTGGCTTCTGTCAAATTCACTCCCTGATCAAGTCCCTTCAGATGATGAAGAGCCCATCTCTTGACTCCGTTGTGGAAGAGTCTTCTTTTGGAGAGACTATTTTAAATATGATGAAACATTTTCAGTGGTAGTCTTAAAATTTCAGAGGTCCAGAAAAGATGGCAGTCTTTTGGAAGTGGGCACTCCTACCTCTTTACCTGTCACTCCAGTTCTGGAGGCCTTTTTGGATGTATTCCATTCTGCCTCTGCAGCTTCTGATTCACAACCTCCTGCTCCCAAAAGGCCAGACGTTCTACAGATTTCCAGATAACCTTTAAATTCCTGTGTAAGTACCTTTTGGCAGACCCATCTGCACTCTCTCTCTCCTGACAGACCTAAGTTACTCCCCAACTCCAATGCCCTCCCTTCAAAAAAAGGACTGTATGGCCATGGAATAAGTGGGGAAAGGAGGTTTATACTTTATTGTGGATTTCAAGGTTATTACCTACCGGACCTAGATGACCATATATCTGTTGCCCATCCTCAATGCTTTGAAACAAGGTAGTGGTGGATTTTCAGGGCTCAGAGTCCAAATAAATTTTGCCTCTGGTTAATTAGGCCGCTCAGGTGGCCATGCACATTATAGAATGTAGTTACAATGCTGTAGAGGCTGCTTCCAGACCATCTGCTACTAGTACTGTCATCCACAGGTGCACATGGTTGCACAATCAGCCTATGCACAGAGGATTTCAAAGCCATGCTCCTTGATTCACCCTTAGACAAGAATCTTGTTTAATCCACAGGCAGCCAACTTAAATTATTACAGGAACAAGGCAAAACTATGAAAGATTGCAGTCAGATTCTGCTGACCTTTGTACCTAGATACCAGAGGAATGAGTCTGCCAAGCAGGAAGGAGTCCTCTGGAGAAGTCTTTTCCATCTGATGTTTTTCAGGTTCCCTCTGTCTTCAGTAGGCCACACCTAAAGCTTTCAGTTTTCTAAACTTTTTCAGTTCCTGTAATGGATATATTAGTTCAGATTCTTCCTTCTTTGCAAGTGTAAATGGACATTTTTAGACTATTTTTCTAACCATTTGGATCCCTGCGTAGCTCTAGTTCTTGCATTCTAGACACGCACACAGATTTTTGATACTGAACTAAGGTCATCATTAAAGCTACACATAGCTTCCATTTTTGATTCTCATCAAGGCTTTTAACTCTGTCATTAAAACCATTGACCATTGTACCTAAATCAAAGGCCTTTTTGAGCAGTACTCTTCCTCATCAGTCCTTTCAAAGGATGATATTGATTTTTCTGATATTTGTTTGGATCTCCAGTCTTACCTTAACCATAATCTTTGTAAGTTCAGCAACTGTTTGTTGCTTAGGCTATCATTTGCACAGCCATTGTGGGATTTTTCCTGTTTAAACCTCAACTTTGACACTCAGTAGTGGACATGGGCAGCAGCTTCACCAATAAGGGCTTATTATGGCCACCTTTACATGCAGATACTCCTATCCATATAAAAGTAAGGACTGCCATCACTGGCTTGGTAAGGTATGCCATATGTTTCATTATGGCTGTCGCCTGCAAACTTCAAATTCCATTAAAGCAGTGTGTCCCCACTTGCCTCTGCCACATGGTATGTGACCTGGTATTTTGCAGCACACTGCATCCCTCTCCTTCCTTGATTCATTCAGCGCATGAGCCCGGTAATTGATATGTCTCACTGGAATATAGCTAGGGCTTTATCTTTCTGTGCCACAAAGCTGGAGTTATGACCATCTTGTTAACCCATTTGTTTCTCCCAGGGCCAAGAGGCTCACTCTTGCCTCCTAGGAGGCAAGTTGGATGCCTGGGGTGGTGCTGTCATCCACTGTGAGATGATGATGTTTTGGGTTCTGCTCTTAACTCTCTCCCTTTTACTGCAGATGTAACTTTAGCTATTGCTTTCTCACAGGCTGTACATGCTTGCTACTTAACAATGGTCTTGGTTTTGTAGTGAAGTGACACCAGTAAGTGCAAGTGCAGTCGTATTGGCTCTTGTTGGGAGCCAACTACCGCACATCCCTTTGATGTGGAAGTGCTATTACATGCTTATCTTGTCCCACCTTTCTCTATAGCCTACTGATTGAAACGTGGTCATGTTGTGTAAAGTCGTGTGCTTCATCTCATCAACAGATCTAGACTTTAACTTTGAGCCAGCAGTTGCCATAGACTTCAGAGAAACCACTGTTTCTGGTGGCAATTACTTCAGCTAAGAGTTTTGAATTACAAGCTTTGTGTCAGTCCTCTGCACTTGTTTTTTTAAAAGAATAGTGTTATAAACAAAGCCCATCTGTGCCCAAAGGGAAGTAAGAATGACAGATTTCAATTAGTGTCACCCACCCTACTTGTTCCTAATGGTGAAAATTTACAATCCACAGATGGCTGAATTTGTGGACAGAACCAGATCTTGAAGGAAAGATTTACAAAATGTTTGCATCTTTTTCTAATGAGAAATTGTAATCCAGAAACATTACTTTTATCAAGATGGTTGAGTATATTCAATAAGTAAAAATTCCCTTGGTATCTAGATCTTGTTTGACAGTAGTGCCAAAGCCCAGATGGTCTTCAGATATACATTAAGTACTTGTGCAGCAGCTACTTGGGCTTCACTGAATGTTTTAGCAGGACAAAAAATGTATTTGATGTCTGGATCTGGGACTTTATTTTTGGGTGATATTCATTGGAGGTATATTCCTGTGAAGGTGACAACCTTGAATAATAAGCTTGGGGCTCTGTCCCACTGTTAAGAGCTTCATAATGCCAGAAATGAACAGAAGCAGAACATTGCCCATTGTGGAAGGTGATCTCCTTAGGCACCCTCTTGAACGGCATTTCAGCAGCAGACTACCTTCACCATAAAAGGTAGTCCTTTTGAGTCATTTTCTAGGACAGTATAAAAAAAGAACTGTAGTAGTGGCTTGACAAAGTCTGAACCATCCATCCCAAACCAGATTTTAACCACAGAGACAATGAGCTTGGTATGAGGGGCGTATATCAGGGACTTCAAGTGCTGAGCTTGGAATCCTGCAAACAGAGTTGCACATAAGCGTAAATGAAACTGACAGTTCAGGCTGTCCACCTTCTGGACAATCTGGAGACCTAGGAGACTCTCCTAAGAGAGAGCACCACAGTTGCATGCAAACTTGGGAGGGGGTCATAAACTTGCCAGTTTTGTAGTTGGCCCTTGTAGGATTGTAAACAGGCCCTGGAGGTGCATTCTTCTTCAGAAGCTACATGCTTTCCATTCTAGTAGAATTCCATGACAGGCAACTTGAGCAGGACTTCAGCAGATCCACATTGAATGGATGCTTGACAGGAACACATGCTCAGTCAAACAGACAGGGTGTACCTCTGTGTCTGAATGAGCAGGCCTCAAAGTTATAATCCAGATAGGCTTGGACAATATTTTTATATGCTTTCCTTCTCGTGCATCTTTTTATGCACTATGGCTAAGGGATAAGAGTGGATGGTAACTTTGACCCTGATGCAGCATTGTGTCTGAAGCAATATCGATTCTTCCCCTTGATTCCTATGGAAAGGGAAATTTTTTTCTGCTTCCATTCTACTCAGTATGTGAACATCTTGATGTAGTGCAGGAGGGTCCCCAGTATATCCAAGACTACCCATGTTCAGACTAGTAGCTTGGCATATATGACCCTGCTAGCCTTTGTCCCCTAATTTTTCTGTGGACAGAATAAAATGAGTGGCTTAGGTCAAACCCAAATAAATCATGTCTAGCTAAATGGAATAGATTTTTCATTTGCTGCCAAAGGAAGGAACCACCACTTGCAGCAAGTATATGTGTCCGTTTATTTTTTTATTTTTTTATTTTTTTTTTGATATTTGCTTGAGCTGTTGTCTTTAATAGTAATATATGCCTGTGTGAAGATTTACAATCCCCAGATAGCTTAGAATTTGTGGACACAACCAAATCTTTAAGAACAGTCAACATGCCTATTGACCCCCCCCTCCCAAAAGTGAAAGAAATTTAAGGGCATGCGTCACTTGTGGCCCCCTATGAGTTTGTCTTCAGCCTGCGATCTCACTATTATAAAAACTGACCTTATCACTTTTTGTACATTACTTCTGCACCTCTGAAATTCCCTTCCTGGAAAAGCAATCCCTTATAACTTGTCTCTGCTAGTAGGGTCTCTGAACTAAACGTGCTAATGTGCAAGGGGCCATTGCTCAAGTCCCATAGAGACAGTGTGACCGTACTTAGTAAATCCTCTAAGCCAAAAGTTAGAGGCAGCATTATTCAGGTTTGTGTTCTTGTCCTCTGGATGTGCATACACAGTTGAGGCTCTACCTAGGCAAAATTAAGTATCTCTGAGAATCACTCAACTGTTTTGCCTTTGTGGAGGCCAAGCACTGAATGCCTGTGATAAAATAAACCATCATGTAGTGCATTAACTTTTGCTGTAAATCTCATGGCAGGTCATTACAGGAGAAAGTCAGACTCCAGTCTGTATGGGGCAGTGCTACTGTTATGACTGACCTTCCCGAAAAGGGCAAAGTATTTATGGCATCTTTGAAGCAGCCAGCCAGTCCTTGGTTCATATCTTGTGTACAGATTACAGGTTTGGTGTGGTAAACGGGCTAGTCTGAATTTGCTTCCTAATCCAAGCATTGAGTGAACCACCTACTTGGATAAAGCTTTGAGGAGACTTCCCTAACAAGTTATTACTCCACCAGTGACATATGAAGAGCACAAGTGTTGTAGGCAACTTACCATAATTGCAGTGTTTGTGTGGGGTCATTGTTGCAGTCTTTTCCCTTTATTGCAAGGCGTTCACAAGACTCAGTGTGGGTACCCATATACCTTTAACTCTTGTACCTTGTTCACCTTCTCCATCAGGTTCCCTAAGGAGGGCTGTTAGTGCAGCAAGCTGCACCTTTGGGATAAGATAAACCCGCAGAACTTAATATAAGCATGATATGGTCCAGGAGAGACTGACACACACATGCATCTGGCCTGCTTGGAGTCGAGAAGGAGCCACAGCTGTCGCAGACGAATGTCACCTATATAGCAGGTATTTAGAGATGTTTGAGTTGGAATTGTCAGTCTGACCATGGGAGAAGTATTCTGTGCTCTGCAGGTCAGACCATACGTTGGACTGGACTAGTAGTAGAGATCCTGACTGCAGCAATAACCACACTTGAACATCTACAGTTATGGTAAGTTAATTGCATAATTCTACTTTCTGTTTACAAGTGGCTTAAGTCTGATCTCAACAGTGAAGCATACCAGGGAATTGTGGGTAAAGGAGAGATGTTGAAGCCTGAAAATCTGATTATAAACCAAACTTGCCCTTCACTCCTGGTGGTGAGAAGGTGAATTTCACGCATGCTTATCCATTGATGTCCTTCTATTCCAGTGTTGCAGTATTCTACTAGTGGGTTTATCCTTCCGATCAGGTTGTCCGGTCAGGTTTCCAAAGATTTTCAGTCCCTCTTGGTACGTTGGATGTCTGACGTGGAGGCAGGATTGTGGGCCATAAAGGTGACGTCTGCACACACCAGCCCTATGCCAGGTGTTCCTGCTACTCTCGGAGGTCGGATCTGAATCATATCAAAGCTAAGTACCCCGTTGGGGATTCTTTCAGTCCTTTTTGTATTGCTTACAGTCTGTTCATGTCCGGTAAGTGTAAGTAAAACTGTGGTCACCAAATTCACCACAAAGACACCCACGATCAGTGTCTTTCCTGTTTGGGTAGGGAACACGATTATAAGAACTGCGTCTTCTGCAAATCCTTCATCCCCAAAACCCTTCATCGCTGTTTACAGCTTCTTGACTGGTATCTTGAGAATCAACGTTTGACAGATTGCGCTTTGTATGGGGACCGGCTCTGATGCCCTCCCTGTCTGAACCGCCAAGGAAGAGGGCCATGTACATGTGGCTTACTAATTCCACTGCACCTCCCTCTGCTGCTTCTCAGCCTGTAGTCATCGTTAGCTTGGTTGAGGACCCGGCATCCACCACAGTAGATACAGTGGGTTCCTTACAGGAGGCCGCATAATCTAGAGCGGATGATGCATCCGGGGAGGACTTACCGTATCCTGTTACAGATGCTGGGGAGAACCAGTGCGTTGTTTGGGTGCTTCTGATTCGACCTCCGCCGTCCCACTGATTACCCCTAGGCCTACCACCAGCCAGACGCCTGCTAGGCCTTCTAAAATGAAACAAAAAAACTTGACATCTTTCTCCTGCGCCTGAATCCTTACCCGATTGGCAGGCCTTTAGCCAAGGTATATACAATGTCGTCATGGCCCTTACGCCTTCCACTGAAGCTGCTTCTGCTGATGTTCTTCGTATTTCACTTTTGCAGTCATCACATTTGGGTTATCTGCTCTCAGGTAGCCCTCAGTCGGCCTGATTAGCAAAGTCGTGGGTCCTGCGTCAGTTGCTGTCTCATCTTCCATGACGTCAGGTAGTCGGGGGTATAAAGCATGCAGGCGACACCATTACATCAGTCTTTCTTGCCATGTGGTGCCTGAAGCAGTTCACAAGTGCCAGTCTACTGACTCCTGAAATATTCGTTTTCGAGTTTCAGATCCAAAGTCTTCAACTAAAGCCAAGTACCCCGTTGGGGATCCTTTTTCTAGCTCTAAACAGATGTCAGTAAAAGTTAATAATTGTATTTCTTTTGGAAAGCAAATAACTGATTAAGATTTTCATTCGTACCGCATTCCTTGCCTAGGCCCAGACCACGACATACCTTGCTGTTGGTTTTGTGCCTTATTCAACCCTCGTACTTTTTGTCGTCTGTTCATTTTCGCATCTAAATATTTTGGTACTCTGTTCAGTTATCCTGAAATGGCTTTGGTAAACTACCAGACTACCGATATTCCGAAAAAACGCAAAGATAATGATAGACCGTAGGTCCAAAGCTGCTGACGACGCTTCTCCTAAGCTAGTCGCCACTTCGCCGGTACTCAGTGAGGCGCTTTCGCAGCCCTTGATACCCGCTGCTTCAGATTCGCAGGCCTCTACTGAGACCCATTTGGAGTCCAGTATGCAGCGAGATGCTTCAACTGTGGAACTTGCGGATGTCTCTACCTTGGATGGGTCCGGAGCCACTGTGCAGGCACCGGCTTCTGAGGGTGTATTCAGGCCTACTAACTTGCATATTAAACAGACGCCATCTTCTTCTTCAAGGCCTAAAACTCGATCCATGCCTAGAAAACCGACGCCCAGACCGCATGGTCAGGCCCCTATGCCTAAAAAAAAACAAATGATAAGAATGGCTGAAGACCTTATAACCCTAATCAGGGGAAGCCACCCTTCTCCCTCTGAGACCTAGGACTGATTTTCCTTCTGATAATTCTGATCAGGATTCTGAAATTTCTGTTTTCTCTGATGATCAGGACTTGCCCTTATCTACCTATGAGGATTCTGATACAGAGGACTCCATTCCCTCTGCTTCCCCTCCAGAGGATTTCTCTCTTTGTGAAACCTTGCATACTCTTAGGGAGCATTTCCGCTGGGAAAGCCAGGATTACACTGACTCCAAAAAGAGGCTTAGGGAATTCTTACTCCTACCTCAGCATAGGCCTTTAGCCATCCCTCCTGTACTGGACATTGTAGATGATGCCTTCTCGGAATCTAGCCTGGCCCCTGACTCTTTGCCTCCTGCTCCCAGAAAACCTGACCGGTATTACAGGGTACCTGACTCTCACAAGTTCCTCTTTAAAAATTATACTGCGGATCCTGAGACCATTTCACAGGGACCCAAGGGCATTAAGGCTACTACTGCCAAAAACCCTACCCCTTCTTGGGGGCACTGGATAGATGGGATAAGAAGGTATACACTTCTGCAACTTTGGCCATTAGGGCCTTAAACTGCCAGTTTCATATGTTAAAAATATCAGCAACATATTATTGGATTGCTTAAACAGAAAATGATGTTGAATCCTGACTGCTGAAAACAAAGAATTACAGGATTTAATGCATTCTGCTGAACAAGTTGGAAAATCTACTTTGCAGTGTGGTTTTGATTAATTAGAGGCATCTTGCAGAGCTGCTGTCACTGGGTCAGTACTTAGAAGGCATGCTTGGCTTAAGGAGCAATCTTTGCCAGATCATGTTAAAGCTAAATTACTGGATGCTCCCTTAAACCAAGACCACCTTTTTGGCATCAAAGCAGAAAAAGTACTTAAAAAGATGGGGAAAAAAGCTAAATCTATGCAAACTGTTAAAGATTTTCTGCAGGTACAGCCTCCCAGATTTAGTAGGCATTGGCCTTCTAGGAATTGGTCCTTTCCTGCCTCTTCCAGGCCTTCTCAGTCCAAACCCAGAACCAGCAGAACACCCATACTCCAGTCCCAAGGTACTCACAGGCCAAAGCAGTGTGGGGCTCCCTCTTCCAAAGCTGGAAGTAGTAAGACACCCCCTATGGTTAACTGTCACAATGACTTAACTTTAAGACTTCCAAGCCCTGCTCAACTGACTGTTCCTTTTGGGGGAAAGATCGCTCTGCATGCAAAAAAACTGGGAACTCGTTACCCAAGACAAATGGGTGCTAAATATAGTTTCCCAAGGATACAGATTCCACTTCCACTCCTTACCAACCCCAAACGGTTGGCCAGACCTATCCCCAAATCAGTGGGTAGAGGCTCAAAGACAAGTTCTCTCTCTTCTAAGCATCTGGGCTATTCAACCTGTCCCAGAAGAAGAATGCGGGCAAGGTTTCTACTCGAGACTTTTCCTGGTACCCAGAAAAGACCATTCCTGGCGTCCTATTCTGGACCTGTCTATCCTAAACACCTTTTTGGAAATCCCAAAATTCAAAATGTTAATTCATCAGCTGCTTCCCATGCTAGACAGGAATGCCTGGTTGGCAACACTGGATTTAATGGAAGCCTACCTGCACATCCCAATAAGGGAATCTTGCAGAAGATACCTGTGCTTCAGAGCAAGCGACATGCACTGTCAGTTCTGCACTGCCCTTTGGCTTATCTACTGCGCCCAGGGTATGCTCCAGTCATTGCATTTTGCAGGCAAAGAAATATTCAAATATACCCATACCTGGACAATTATCTAATTCAGGCAGAAAGCCAGGACATTTTATTAAATCATCTGGCATTTGTAAAGAATTTACTAACTTCTCTGGGGTACACCATAAACGAAAAGAAATCACATGTAGTACCCTGTCAACAAATTGTATTCCTGGGAGCAAGCTTGAATACAGCTTCCCAGATGGCCTACCTCACACCAGAGAAACAAGTTCATTTAACAGCCTTCTTCAAACTACTGGCCACAAAGACCAAGTTATCTGCAAGGAAAATGCTGCAAGCCCTGGGGTTCATGGCCTCTTGTATTCTACTGATTTCATATGCAAGACTGCATATGAAGAAACTACAGTGGTATCTAAAAAGCCTGTAGTGTCAACATTCTCAGGACCTAGAATCAATGATTCCTGTCATACCTTGTCTAAAGATAGAGTTCCTTTGGTGGGCAGAGGCCTGCCACCAAATCAAGGGACTGCCATTCACTCTAACCCCTGCCGCCCAAACCCTAACAGATGCATCAGACTATGCATGGGGGCTTACTTGGCAGGACAGTGCATTCAGGGCAAATGGAACCCAAATCAAATGCACCTGCATATTAATCAAAAAGAAATGTTAGCTGTACAGAATGCTCTGACAGCCTTCAAGGACCACGTTTTTCCAGGACAATTATTGGTAAAGATGGACAACACCACAGTTATGTGGTACATAAACAAGCAGGAGGGAACCCACTCATACTCTTTCTGCAGACTAGCCATGGCTCTGTGGAACACAGCCTTGAGCTACTAAGTGCACCTACAAGCTCAGTTCCTGCCAGGCAAACTAAATACACTGGCAGGCGACCTAATCAGAAACCTCATGGACCCACACGAGTGGAAACTGGAACCAAAGGTGGTGTTCGTGTTTCACTGTTGCAGTCATCACATTTGGGTTATCTGCTTGCAGTACCTCTCAGTTGGCCTGATTATCAAAGTCTTGCGTCGTTTGTTGTCTCGTCTTCCATGACAGCAGGTAGTCAAGGGTATAAAGCATGCAGCTGATGGTGCCATAAGCAGTTCACAAGTGCCAGTCAGCCAACTCCTGAAATTTTCGTTTTCGGGTTTCAGAACTGAAGTCTTCAACTAAAGCCAAGTACCTTGTTGGGGAAACTTTTTCTTGCTCTAAACCGATGTCAGTAATTGTATTTCTTTTGGAAAGCAAATACCTCATAAAGATTTTAATTCGTACTGTATTCCTTGCTTACGCCCTGACCACGACGTACCTTGCTGCTGGTTTTGTGCCTTATTTAAACAACGAACTATTCGTCGTCTGTATATTTAATCTTCTAAATATTTTGGTACTCTGTTCAATTATCCAGATATGTCTATGTCTGCGGTAAGCCACCCGACTACCGACATTCTGAAAAAATGCAAAGATAAAGACAGACAGGCCGCCTAGGTCCAAAGCTGCCAACGACGTTTCTAAGCTAGTCACCAGTTTGCTGGTACTCAGTGATGCACTTTTGCAGCCCCTGATACCCGCTACTTCAGATTCGCAGTCCTTTACTGAGACCCATTCGGAGTCCGGTATGCCGTGAGATGCTTCCAGCTGTGGAGCCTGCAGATGTCTCTACCTTGGATGGGTCCGGAGCCGCTCTGCAGGCACCAGCTTCTGAGGGTGCATTCAGGCCTTCTGACTTGCATATTAATCCGACATCATCATCTTCTTCAAGGCCTAAAATTCGAACCATGCATAGAAAACCGACACCCAGACTGCATGGTTAGGCCTCTGTGCCTAAAAAATCCAAATAAAGAACCAGCAGACAATGTCGAGCTGTGGAGATTTCATTTATTATTCAAAGCACAAAATCCAAAACAAACCGGTTTTGGCTTGTCAAAAGTAACAGCCTTCCTCTGTGTTTAATTAAATATTAGTACACTGTGCTTATATACATAATCCTTGTGTTCAAGTGCCCTGTGATTGGTTCAGTTAAGGATATTCATTCAGTCCAGGTGAAAACAAAGCACCTAATTTTATAATCCCATTTTTCTCCTTTGAGTCCAGATGACTATGCAAACCTCCTTTATTTACTCTGTTACTTACTATTTTATTGATAATAGTGAATCTGAAGGTTGCAGTGGTGTAATTAATGGTGTGTTTGTTTAGGGCATTCGTGTATTTTTTGGTCCTGATGGCACTTAGATGTTCTGAAATGCGTATACGTAGGGTCTAGATGTCTGTCCTACATAGAAGGCATGGCATGTGCAGGTTACTAAATATATGAGCCAATCAGACCCACAATTGGCAAAGAAATGTAGATCATAAACCTGGCCGGTATTAATACTTTAAAAATCTTTGGATGTTCTTCATCTCACATTGCTGCAGTCCTTACACTTGGGTAGTCCGCTGTCCTCGGTCGGCCCGAATATCAAGGTATAAGGCTGACGTCGGTCAAGGTGCATTTGACTGACATCAGGACGTCAGGGTACAAATGCGCATGACCGACGTCATATCCTCAGTCTTTTTTGCCGCATGGTCCGATGCAGAAGCAGCATTGCAAGTGCCGGTTGGCGTTCTGAGATTTTTCGATTTCGAAGTTTCAGACAGAGTTCAAAGTTGGCTAAGTACCCGTTGGGAATATTTTAGTTTTTCTTGCCTCAGTGATTTACGGATGTCAGAAAAAGTCAATAATTGCATTTCTTGTGGGAAACAGATACCGCATAGAGATTATCATACTTTGTGTATTCCTTGCTTAGGGCCTGAGCACGACATTGTTGGCTGTCGCTCTTGTGCTAGATTTAATAAACGCACTATAAAGAGAAGGTTGGATTGTGCTAGGTTAGTCTTTGGGAAGCGGTGCAATTATAAAATGCCGTCGGATGCTCCGACGCCCGCTTCTTCGAAGAAGCGCAAGGACAAAGCAGTTAAGCCTAGGCTAGAAGAACCGTCTGTGCCGGACGCCGGTTCTTTAGAGGTGTCGGTGGAGCCGGTGGCTCCACCGGAGGTTTCTTTGTGTTCCCAGGGTGAGACTTTATTATTGCAAGATGTGGCCTCTCAGGAGGCAAGTCAGGCTGAGGGGGCTTCTCAGGTTACTATACTCCCCTCCCTTCCTAGGGTGGCTAGGCCCTCTCCTTCTGTTTCAAAGGCTCCTCCCAGGGGCAGGCCAGGTTTAGCTTCAGTTGGTGTTACCCCTAGCTCTTCAGGAACTGTGCCCAAGAAGCATATGCTTAAAATGGCAGAAGATTTGATTACTTTGGTTAGGGTTCTATGCCCCTCCTGATAAGAGACCTAGGGTGGAGCCTGGGCTGGGGGTTTTGAGCAGGCTTCAGATGTTTCAGAGTCTTGGCTGAAGACTTGCAGGAGTACTCTCCTTATTCTGATTCTGATGTGGATGATTCTACTCCTTCTGCTTCTCCTCCTGAGGATTTTTCTTTTCAGAAACTCTTCATTCCATGAGGGAGCATTTTAAGTGGGAAGGTCAGGACTTCTCTGATTCCAGGAAAAGGCTTAGGGAATTTTTGTTTTACCCCAGCATAGGCCTTTGGCTATACCTCCTGTTTTGGATGTAGTGGAAGATGTTTTACAGAGGCTTCTCTTAATCCTGATTCTTTGCCTCCTGCTCCTGTTAAGCGGATAGGTATTACAGGGTGCCTGAAGCTCATAAGTATCTTTTAAGAGTCCTAGGGCAGACCCAGAAACTGTTAGCCAGGGGCCTAAAGGTGTTAAGGCTTCTGTTGTTAAGAATCCGGTTCCTGCAGACAAAGAGGCTAGGGCCTTGGATAGATGGGGAAAGAAAGTTTATACTTCTTCCACTCTTGCTATGAGGGCTTTGAATTGCCAGTTTCACATGTTGAAATACCAAAACTATCTCCTTTCACAATTGAAGTCTAAGGTTGATGCTCTGGCAGTAGGTATTGATTGTAAAGAGTTGCAAGATTTAGTACATGTTTCTGAACAGGTGGGTAAGCATTCTTTGCAATGTGGTTTTGATGCTGTACAGGCCTCGTCTAGGGTGGCTGCCACTGGGTCAGTTCTTCGCAGGCACGCCTGGCTAAGGGATCAAAATTTGTCTGAACATGTTAAAACAAGGATTTTAGATGCTCCTTTACAATCTGACGTGTTGTTTGGTCCTCCTGTTGAGGCAGTTTTAAAGAAAATGTAAGACAAAGCTAAGTGTATGCAGACTGTTAAAGATTTTTTGCAGGTCCAGCCTCCAAAGTTTAGTAGAAATTGGCCTACTAAGGGGTGGACGTATCCTTCTTATGATTCCCAGTCTAGGGGTAGATCTAGACGTGGTAGGGGCAGAGCTCAGGGCTCTTTCAGGCCTAGAACAGGGAGTTCTCCTGCACAGTCTTCGGGTGAGGGCAGGGGTCAGTCCTTTCGTAAACAGACCCAATGACCTACCTTTTCAGCTGCCAGAGCCTTCTTGTCTGGCAGCACCTTTGGGAGGAAGGTTGGCACTTTTCAAAGAAAATTGGAGTTTAATTACCCAAGACAGATGGGTATTGGATATCATACACCACGGCTACAGGTTTTATTTCCATACCTTGCCTCCTTTCAAAGGCATGCCAGACGTTCCTCCTCAACAAAGAATAGAGACTCACAAGCAGGTTTCTCAGTTGCTCCAAATAGGGGCCATACAGCCGGTCCCTATGCCAGAAGTGGGCCTAGGATTTTATTCTCGCCTGTTCCTAGTACCAAAGAAGGGGAACACGTGGAGACCAATTTTGGATTTATCTATCCTCAACACTTATCTGGACATTCCCAAGTTCAAAATGTTGACGTTGCAGCAGCTTTTACCTCTGCTGGGCAAAGATCATTGGATGGTGACTTTGGATCTCAAGGAGGCTTACCTTCATGTTCCTATCAGACTAAGTTGCAGGAAGTATCTGCGTTTTCGAGCTGGGGCTTCTCACTATCAGTTCTCTGCATTGCCCTTTGGCTTATCTACTGCGCCCAGAGTGTTCACGAAAGTTCTGGCTCCAGTGATAGCTTTCTTCAGGCTAAAAGGAATACAGATCTATCCTTATTTGGACGACTGCCTGATTCTGGCTCAAGGAAGGGAAGAGCTTCTTCATCATTTGGAATATGTGATAGCAGTGCGAGCTTCTTCATCATTTGGAATATGTGATGATAGTGCTAAGATGCCTGGGGTATTCTGTGAACGAAATAAAGTCCAGTCTAGTACCCTCTCAGGACATGTGCTTTCTGGGTGTGAGACTGAATACAGCATCCCAGATGGCCTTTTTAACCCCGGACAAACAAAAGAGTCTATCCCTTTACTTCCATCAACTATCTCATCAGTCCGGGCTGACTGCAAGGACAGTCCTTCAAGCCTTAGGGTTCATGGCATCTTGTATTCTGGTGCTTCCCAATGCCAAACTGCATATGAGGAAGCTACAATGGTATCTCAAAAATGTATGGACACAGCACTGCCAGGATCTGGACACTGTCATTCAAATAATACCTTGCATTCAAAAGGAATTTTTGTGGTGGGCTCAGGAATGTCACCTAAACAAGGGACTCTCTGTGACCCGGCCGGAGGCGAGTCAGATTTTAACGACAGATGCCTCAGACAAAACTTGGGGAGCTCATCTAAATGGAAAGTGGATACAAGACAAGTGGCCTGCCAGACTACAACATCTACATGTCAATCTGAAGGAGATGTTAGCGGTCCAGTTTGCATTAATAGCTTTCAAGGATTTACTTCTTCCAGGGCAGGTGTTGATTCTAACAGACAACACAACTGTCATGTGGTACATCAACAAGCAAGGGGGAACACATTCTTATCCTCTATGCAGGCAAGCAATGATTTTGTGGGAGACTGCTCTCAGTTTACAGCTCAATCTTCAGGCAAGGTTTCTGCCAGGAGCACAGAACTCCTTAGCAGATGTGTTGAGCAGGCGGATTATGGATCCCCACGAGTGGAAATTGGATCCTCATGTATTTCAGAAATTGACAGTGTCCTGGGGAACTCCAGACATAGATCTGTTCGCTTCTCCACTAAACCATCAGCTGCCAAAGTTTTGCACAAAAAGGTTTCATCCCACGGCTTGGAAAGTGGATGCTCTTTCTTTCAATTGGAGCAATCTTCATGTGTATGCCTTTCCACCTCTGCCTCTCCTCTCAAAGGTACTTCTAAAGGTCAGACAGGACAAGCCAAGGATGATTTTAATAGCTCCAGATTGGCCTCGACAGCACTGGTACCCATTACTGAGAAGTCTGGTACGGAAGCCTCCATGGCCTTTGCCTTCGATTCCACACCTGTTGTCGCAGGTGGACAGCCATTTGCTAAATGTCAAGCTTCACTCTCTGCACCTAACAGCCTGGCATATTCTGTTTTGATCCATAGTGGGCCTCCACTTCCTCAGCAAGTTTTGAATGTTATTTTGGAAGCTAGAAGGCCTAGTACAAGGAAAGTGTACGCAGACAAATGGAAGAGATTTTTATTTTGGAGTGCAGCAAAAGATTTTGATGTTTCTGAGCCTAATGTGTGTGTGGCTCTTCAATATCTTACTGAGTTACTAGACAAAGGTTTGTCTTTCTCTTCTATTAAAGTTCATGCTGCAGCAATTTCGGCTCACTATGATTGCGACCCACCATTGTTTTCTCATCCTTTGTTCAAGCAATTTCTTAGAGGGCAAAGAATATAAGACCCCCAAGAGCTCCTACTCCTGCTTGGGATCTCAATTTTGTGTTGGAGAAACTCACTCTACAACCTTTTGAGCCTGCAGCTACTTCTGAGTTGAAATATTTGTCATGGAAGACTGCTTATTTGTTGGCCATTACCTCTGCAAGAAGGGTTTCTGAATTGCAGGCCCTTATGGCGGTTGAGCCTTTCTTGATTTTCCATAAGGATAGGGTATCATTACGTACTAATCCTTCCTTTATGCCTAAGGTGGTTTCTAGTGTGGCTTTAAACCAAACTATTCATTTGCCTACTTTTTATGCAAATCCCCAAAATAAAGGGGAAAAGATTTTGCACACTTTAGATGTACACAGGCAGTTGCGTTATTATTTGGACAGGACTAAAGGGTTCAGGCAGTCTCAGCAGTTGTTTGTTTCTTTTGCTTTGGGTTCTCAGGGCAAGCCTGTGTCAAAACAAACTATTTCTAAGTGGATTGGGTTTTGCATTGCTTTCTGTTATTCCCATCATGGCAAGGAGGTTCCAGCTGGGATTAGGCCTCATTCCACTAGGGCTACTGCCACTTCAACAGCTTTTTTGAGGGGAGTGGCAACCAAGGATATTTTGGAGGCAGCTACTTGGAGTTCAGTGCATACTTTCTCTAGGCATTATCACCTGCCACTTTACTCTAAATCCAGGGCTGGTTTTGCCACTGCTGTTTTGCAGGGCATCTTGGCAGCTCCTGCTTCCTTGTAGTTAGCCATCCTCCCTTACCTCTGCTTTGGGATTCTACCCAAGTGTAAGGACTGCAGCAATGTGAGATGAAGAACATAGTACAGTTTTGTACCTACCATAAATGTAGATGTTCGAAGATCCACATTGCTGCAGTCCAATTTACCTCCCTCCTTCCCTCTGTTGTTAGAGGTGGTTGTGTGGGTTGGGTTGTACATATTGTATATTGTATATATTGTACATATAGTTAGTGCAAGGGTGGTTGGTTGGTTGTTTGCTGTCTTTTGGTTTTGACCTTTATTTTTAGGGTCTTCTGACATCTGGGGCAAGAAAAGACTGAGGATATGACGTCGGTCATGCGCATTTGTACCCTGACGTCCTGATGTCAGTCAAATGCGCCTTGACTGACGTCAGCCTTATACTTTGATATTCGGGCCGACCGAGGACAGCGGACTACCCAAGTGTAAGGACTGCAGCAATGTGGATCTTCGAACATCTACATTTATGGTAGGTACAAAACTGTACTTTTTATTTACCACCCTACACTGTGTACAGTGTCCACAGGGTACAAATCCTTTCAATAAATCCCCGATCGTGGTCCTTTGTCCCCTATCCATACTTGACTGTTGTCTATGCTTGTAATGGCTCAGTTGAGACCCCATATTCCCCCCCTCCTAAAGGAAAACTGGCATCTCTCCTTTAAAATTGAGGCAAGAAAATCATCTGCCCTCAGGATTTTCCAATGTCTCTGAACTGGATTTAAGAAAGCATCAGTATTACGGCCATAGGTGGTCAAAAGCCTGAGATTGGGGCTTGAATTTGTTGGTTTGTCTTTGTAAATGAGAGCCTCTTGTCTATCCATCTTGGATACCAAATTACTGGCAGTTAAAACATGGCCCATAGCATGTCCCCTATTCCTGAATCTCATGGTGATGTCATCTCTATAGTATGAAAAGTCATCAGGCTTAGAGCATATCCTTTTCATCCTTAAATATTGGGACTTCGGTATATTCCTGCGCATGTGTGGTGGATGAAAGCTGGAGGTATGGAGAAGGGAGTTGTATTGGGAATATTTCTGATAAACTTGGGTTGCCAGAGTATGATCGACATTCCTAGTCACAAGCACATCCAAAAAAGTGATGTGTTGTGAATGGAACGTGGCTGTAAACTCCAAGCCCCATTTATTTTCATTAAGATAGTTTACAAACTCCCTTAAATACAACTCATCACTTCTTCATACCATCCAGCAATCATCCAAGAATCTTCTCCATATATCAATTTCATCGATATAGATGTTATGTAAAGGATCATGTATAATAAATTCTTCCACATATGCTATAAATAAATCTGCGTAAATGGGGGCAAAAGATCCTGCTATTGCCGTCCCCTTTATTTGCCAAAAACATTGGTCCCCATAGAAAAAAACATTTTTGGTTAGGACATACTCATCTAGCCTAATGATAAATGTATTCATGCCAGGACGATATAATTCAGACTTCTCAAGCCAGTATTCCAGGGACTCCAGTCCCGCTCATTGAGGTGTATGTGTATAAAGGGTGGATACGTCCAAGGTACATAGTAACCAACTTGGTTCTGATTGGTTGTCGGCAATGATATGGAGGAATTCAGTGGTGTCACAAAGTCTTGATCATACCAGTTGTAATAAAGGTTTGAGTTTTGGGGTTAGATATTGTGACAGTGGTTCAGTAATAGAACCCTTTCCTGACACAGTCGGTCTACCAGGAGGATTAAGTGGATCCTTATGAATTTTGGGAGAAAATAAATGTACTGATTAGAGGGATCTTGTATAGTTAGATGTTTACATTCATGATCTGAAATGATATCTTCTTCCATTGCTTCCCACAAGAAAGATTCTCCCCCCTAAATTTACACTAAGGATCCAAAGGCATTTTCATATAATACCTGGCATCTCCTAATTGTCTCAGGGCCTCATTGTTGTATTGTTCCCAATTCATGACAACCACTGCTCCCCCTTTATCCGCCACCAGTATCACCAGGTCTTTGTTGTTGACCAAACCCATACGTGCCATTTGTTCCATCTTTGGTATAATGTCCTTGAAATTGTAATGTAGGTCCTTGAGCACCGTATTTTGAAACATGAGTACATAGGGATGCATTGGGGGATTAAACTTGGACTTATGATATAAAAAGCCCTCCTGTTTACCGTCACTATCAGAATCCTTGAAAAACGGTCTTAGCAGAATGCCATCATATCTTGAGCCAACTGATCTTCCACCACAAAAAACGAGAGATGAAGTTTAAACCTTTGTTTAATACGTTTATTTCAATCTCAGTCAGCTGCAAATTAGAAATGTTTAAGACATTGTTTACAACATTTAGGTCTGGGTCATCAGTTCTAATATTGTCTCCATATTGCTTGTTTTTCTGATGTTTTCTACCCCCCTAACCTACCTTGGTCTAAAGGGTTGGTCTTTTTCGATGAGGTGAGTCACCTTGATGCTGTGTATCAGGATCTGTGTTGGATGATGCTTCATCCCCTGATGTTTCATTATTGGAGCTAGAAGAACCTGACTGCTTCAAAATAGATCTTGGTCTTTTCCGTTTACCTCCCATTTTGGTGGAATCATGGAATCTAACCTGTTTGTTTACATTAGAAAATTGCGTACCTCTCTCATAATCTGTTACATCCCTTTGATATTTAACTTTTTTAGTTTTCAAATACTGTTCCAAATTTTAAGTCCTTGGATAATTTATCCATACAGGTTTTGCATGTTGGTTCAGCCTCAAATGATTGGGCCGTTTCACACAACTTCACAACCTCTACCATTTCTAACTCAGTGGTCCTTTCATAATAGTCTAATAACAACTTAACAAAACCTATCGAGGCCTGCTGTTGTACCTTAACCCAATCTTCCATAATTTAATATCCATTTTTGCCACCTTGGGTTGCAAATGAACTCTCAAACCTCTAGGAGCCAAATTTTTGGCTGAATACGCCTTGAATAGTTTGGTGTGCCAAATATTACTTCTTAAAGTTCACATAGATTTCATTAGAAGTTGAAAGTGATTTTCACAATCAGTTGCCCCTGAATTTAAAGTGGCTTCATATGCAGATTGCCCATCCCTACTCAAGCCAAAAGCACCAAGGCCATCTTTATCCGCAGATAATCCTTTGACTAGTTTAGTTAACTCCATCATATACAAAAGTAACCACTGGGGAACAACCAAAAAAACTTGTGTGTGTGTGTGTGTGTATATATATATATATATATATAAGTATGTTCAAAACGGATCTATGAAAGTATATCCATAAATACTGTCTGACTATGCCTAACACCAAAAAAACAAAATTCATCATTTGGCCAAAGCATTTAAATCCTGCAACCACCTGCCAAAAGATTCGAGCCCCAACACTTCCAACAATCCTATAATAGTAATACTTGCTCATACCTTAATGGGTCCTGCTATGTTCCTGGTGTTTGTGGTCCCAAAGATTAACTATACACTGACCACCATGTAAACACCTAAGAACAATAATAGCCATACCCAATAGCAAAACATATGTCCTGTATTTTTATTTTGTTGGAAGCAATATTGCATGCTCCATAAAACCTGCAAGTGAAATGTCCAAACACTCCAAGAAAGTTAGGTCAGTCAGTCATATTTACAGAATGAATCAAAATATGATAGTATAAAATCTCCCCACAGAAACCGGAGATAAATCCAGTAATCCTGCGAAGTATAGATATATGTCAGTCTGATTGTTCGCTAGGGTAACATTAATGGATCAAATAATGAACTTGTGCAATAAGGTTTGAATTGGTGAAAGTTCAAAAATTATATATAGCAGACAAAATACCCCCTCGAACCTGCCTCATTGCAGGTTATACAAGAAATCAGCAGAACTTGCCCAGTATTGTTGTCAAGTTGTCTGTTTGGTCTTGATGATATACAACTAAAAAGTATGACTAACCTGTGTCCCCAGTAAATCCAATGTATAGACCCTCTATGCCTAAAAAACAAATAAGAATGGCAGAAGACCTTATTACTTTAATCAGGGGAAGCCAACCTTCCCTTTCTAAGACACCTAGGACTGAATTTGCTTATGATACTTCTGATCAGGATTCTAAAATTTCTGTTTCCTCTGATGACCAGGATTTACTCTTATCTACCTATGAGGATTCTGATGCAGAGGACTCTATTCCCTCTGCCCCCCCGAGGATTTTTCTTTTGGTGAAACCTTGCATACTCTTGGGGAGCATTTTCGCTGAGAAAGCCAGGATTATTCTTGATTCTAAAAAGAGGCTTAGGGATTTCTTACTCCTGCCCCAACACAGGCCATTAGCTATACCCCCTGTACTAGACATTGTTGATGCCTTTTTGGAATTTAGCTTGGCCCCTGACTCTTTACCTCCTGTTCCCAGAAAACCTGATAGATATTACAGGGTTCCTGCCTCTCACAAGTTCCTTTTTAAAAATCCTACTGTGGATCCTGAGACCATTTCACAGGGACCCAAGGGCATTAAGGCTACTACTGCCAAAAATCCTACTCCCTCTGATAGAGATTTCAGGGTACTGGATAGATGGGTTAAGAAGGTATACACTTCTGCAGCCTTGGCCATTACGGCCTTAAACTGCCAGTATCATATGTTAAAGTATCAGCAACATATTACTGGATTGCTTAAACAAAAAATTATGTTGATTTTTGACTGTGCTGAAAATAAGGATGTACAGGATTTAATGCATTCTGCTGAAGAAGTTGGAAAACATACTTTGCAATGTTGTTTTGATTCACTAGAGGCATCTTGTAGGGCTGCTTTCACTGGGTCTGTACTTAGAAGGCATGCTTGGCTGAAGGAGCCATCTTTGCCAGGTCATGTTCAAGCTAAATTGCTGGATGCTGCCTTAAATCAGGACCGCCTGTTTGGCAACAAAGCAGAAGTAGTACTTAAAAAGATGGAGGAAAAAGCTAAATCTATGCAAACTGTTAAAGCTTTCCTACAAGTACAGCCTCCAAGATTTAGTAGGTATTGGCCGTCTAAGAATTGGTCCTTTCCTGCTTCTTCCAGGCCTTCAGTCCAAACGCAGAACCAGCAGAACACCCAGGCTTCAGTCACCGGGTACGCACAGGACTAAGCAGTTGGGGGGGCTCCCACTTCCAAATCAGGGAGTAGTAAGACACCACCCTATGGTAAACCGTCTGAATGACTTAACTTTAAAACTTCCAAGCCCTTCTCAACTGACTGCTCCTTTAGGGGGAAAGATTGCTCTGCAGACAAAAAGCTGGGAACTCATTACCCAGGACAAATGGGTTTTAAATATAGTCTTCCAAGATACAGATTTCACTTGCATGTTACCAACCCCAAACGGTTGGCCAGATCTACCCCCAAATCAGTGGGCAGAGGCTCAAAAGCAAGTACTCTCTCTCTTATGCATAAGGGCTATTCAGACTGTATCAGAAGAGGAAAAGTTACAAGGTTTCTACTCTGTTTTTTTCCTGGTACCCAGAAAAGACAACTCATGTCGTCCTGTCCTGGACCTTTCTGTCCTAAACACCTTTTTGGTGATCCCAAAATTCAAGATGCTAACTCTTCACCAGTTGCTTCCTATGCTAGGCAAGGATGCCTGGTTGGCAACACTGGATTTAAAGGAAGCCTACCTGCACATCCCAATCAGGGAATCTTGCAGGAGATACCTATGCATCAAAGCAGGCTACATGCACTATCAGTTCTCTGCACTGCCCTTTGACTTATCTACTGTGCCCAGGGTATTCACAAAGTGCCTAGCTCCAGTCATTGCATTTTGCAGGCAAATAAATATTCAAATATACCCATACCTTGACGATTGTCTAATTCATGTAGAAAGCCAGGACATACTTTTGAATCATCTGACATTTTACAAAAGGTGCTTACTTGTCTGGGGTGCACCATAAACGAAAAGAAATCACATCTTGTACCCTGTCAACAAATTATATTCCTGGGAGCAAGCTTTAACACAACTTCCCAGATGGCTTTCCTCATGCCAGAGAAATTCATTTGACAACGTACTTCAAACTTATGGCCACAAAAACCCTATCTGCAAGGCAAATACTGCAAGCCTTGGGGTTCATGGCCTCTTGCAGTCTCCCAATTCCATATGCAAGACTGCATATGAGGAAACGACAGTGGTATCTAAAAAGCTTATGGTGTCAACATTCTCAGGATCTAGAAGCAATGATTCCTATCGTACCTTGCCTACAGTTCCTTTGGTGGGCAGAGGCCTGCCACTTAAGAGAGTACCATTCACTCTGCCCCCTGCCGCCCAAACCCTAACACATGCATCAGACAATGCATGGGGGGCTCACCTGGCGGGGAAGTGCATTCAGGGCAAATGTTACCAAAGTCAAATGCACCTGCATATCAGTCTGAAAGAAATGTTAGCTGTACAGAATGCTCTGGCAGCCTTCAAGGACCACATTCTTCCAGGACAATTAATGGTAAAGATGGACAATGCCACTGTTATGTGGTACATAAACAGGCAGGGGCTTACCCATTCATACCCCCTCTGCAGACTAGCCATGGTTCTGTGGAACACAGTCTTGAGCTGCCAAGTGAATCTACAGGTTAAATTCCTGCCAGGAAAACTAAATACACTGGCAGACGAACTAAGCAGAAATTTCATGGACTCCCGAGTGGAAACTGGAACCAAAGACTTTCAACATGTTGATAAATAGATGGGAGAGCCCAGATATAGACCTTTTTGCCTCCCCCCAGAACTACCAATTGGACAAATTATGCATAAGGACTCCCCACAAACAAGCTTGGAAAGTGGATGCCCTGTCCTTCAGCTGGAAAAATCTCTCAGTTTATGCCTTTCCTCCTCTGCCTGTCCTCTCCAAAGTACTACTAAAGATCAAACAGGACAAACCAAAGACGATACTGTTTGCAGCAGACTGGCCACGCCAACACTGGTGTACCCCCTCTTGTGCAGTGTGTCACTGCTGGCTCCATGGCACCTGCCTCAGACCCCTACCCTGCTGTCCTAGCAGGAGGGCCAGATTCTGCATCCTCAGCTTCAAACCCTGAACCTGGCAGCCTGGCTAATTACCTAATCTCTCCGTTACCATCCCTCAGTAAACAAGTGTTGGATGTCATTTTGGAGGCAAGGAGGAGGCCTAGTACTAGAAAATCGTATGCGAAAAAATGGAAAAGATTCTGTTAAACTCAAGGGATGGGCACAGCAGCGCCCAGTTTACCTCAGATTCTTCAATACTTAACGGAGATGCTTCACAAGGGCCTTTCTTTTTCCTCCATCAAATTTCATTCCTCCATTTCAGCTCATTACAACACAGAACCACCCCTCTTCTCTCATCCACTGCTCAAGCAGTTCCTTAGAGGGGCCAAAAACTTAAGACCACCCAGGAGAGCCCCAACTCCAGCGTGGGAGCTTAACTTTGTATTGGAAAAACTCAACTCTACCTCCTTTTGAGCCAGCTGCAAGTGAAGAGTTAAAATTCCTTCCTTGGAAAACACCCTTCCTTTTAGCAATCACTTCAGCAAAAAGGGTATCTGAATTACAGGCCCTTATGGCAGTGGAGTGTTTCATCATCTTTCATGTGGACAGGGTGCCCCTCAGGACCAATCCCTTCTTCATGCCCAAGGTAGTATCCAGTGTGGCTGTTAATCAGTCATTTCATTTGCCAAACTTACTTTCTAGTCCGCAGAACAAAGGGGAACGGATACTGCACTCCTTAGATGTGCACAGACAACTTAGATTTTACTTAGCACTAAACCTCAAAGGAAATCTGAACAACTGCTAGTGGCATTTGCTACAGGGGCAGAGGGGAAGGCCATTTCAAAGTAAACCATTTCTAAATGGATAGGCCATTGCATTCATTTCTGATGTGAGCACCTTGGAAAACTTATCCCACAGGGTATAAGACCGCACTCAACCAGTGCTGCATCTACCTGTACAGCTTCGGGATACATGGTAGATACAGCTGTGTAGTGTAGGTTGATCTTTGGGAATCTTTTTTGTTTTGGTTCTCCCTTATCCTGTTTTTACAGCTACAAGAGTTTGTCTGAAGAAGTTGGAGTATCTACTCTTATGAAAGCGCCCACAGTAAACCGTAATAAATTGTGGTTTGGATCCCTGACTGTGCTGCTGAAGCATCCCTGTCCTCCTTGCTAGGGCTGATCTCTCAGGTAAACAAGCACTCCCTTAAATGTGGATACAATTCAGCTGAAGCCTCAGGTAGGTCATCTGCATCAGCGTCTGTGTTAAGGAGATGCTCCTGGCTGCACCTGCAAGCCCCTCCCTGATGACTTCAGACTCAAGCTCCTGGACCCCCCTGAACCACTCAGCCCTCTGGTGCTGAAGTGGCTGACCTCTTTAAGTCCCTGCAAAAAAAAAGGGAAGGAACTACAGGACCTCAAGTATCTCTTAGTCTCTTCTGTCCTGAAGTTCCAGAGGAATTATCCCACTAAGACTCAGTTTATCAGAAAGACCTCCAGCCCTTCAGCCCCTGTCGGGTCTAGAAGACTCCCCAGAAGACAGTCCACTCAGCCTAGGATGCCTCAGCCCAGTAGCCAGAAGGTCTCCCTTTCCTGACAGGGCAGGCAGTGTCTGGCTGCCTGCCACAACTCCTTCCACCCCCACCTTCCTCCCTTCCTCTGTCCATCCGCCTCTTTCACTGTTTCCCTACGTCGTCCCATGTCACATCAGACAAGTGGGTTTTGTCCATCCTGTGGGAGGGTTACTTTGACTTGGCTATCTCCTCCTCCAAGTTTGGCCATGCCACAACCACCTGCATCTCAACTGCCCTTTCTCCATCAGGTCTTAACCTGCTGCTTCAAGACACCATAGAAATCAGTACCTCCTCCTTCTCAAGGGAAAGGATTATATTCCAGAATATTTCTGGGACCCAGAAAGGAAGGACCAAGAAGACCCATCTTAGACCTTTCTTGCCTCAACCTGTTCTAAAGGTCCCCTCCTTCAGGATGCTCACCTTACCAACTCTCTCTTTCCCCCTCATTTTTCCTCAGGCCTTCATGGCAACCCTGGACATAAAGAAGCCCTACCTCAACATCCACATAAAGCCTGCATTTAGGAAATATATTTGATTCCTAGCTGGCTTCTCACACTTTCAGTTCTGTGCCTTACCTTTTGGGCTCTCCACTGCCCCAAGGGTATTCACAAAATGCCTGGTTCCGGTGATTGCCTACTGCAGAACCAAGGGAATACAGATATTCCCATACCTAGACAGACCTCTTAGTTCAGGCAGCAGACAGAGAAACCCTCCTTTGTCACATGGAAGACCACCTGCTCTTGCTGCCGTCTCTAGGGTTCCTGATAAATTTCCAAAAATCCCAACTCCATCCAGACATTTGTCTTCTTGGGATGCAGAATCAGAGTAGACATCATGATAGCCTCCCTTCCAGGGAAAAAGGTGATATCTCTTTCCCATCACCTCCTCTACCTTTCATTCACCAGAACTGTCTGGGAGACAATTCTTGAGACTGATGGGGTACATGGCAGCCACTGTCCCCATGCTACAAGGTTGCATATGAAATTTCAATAGTACTTGCGCTCGGTGTGGACCCAGCACTCCCTCTCCCTCAAGTTCAGGGAGATTCCTGTATGCATTCCCCCCTTCCCATTAATTCAGAGTCGTACTGAAAATTCTACAGGGCTCATCAAAATCTTACTGGTGACTCCCTACTGGCCAGGGCAGCACTGGTTCCCTCTACTTCATCTGTCCAAGGGCAATCACCACAAGTTACCCCCCTCAGTGGACGTAGTCACACAACACAAAAACACAGCTACAGTGGCACACTCTGCACCTCACCCTGTGGCAGATAGGATTCTGATCCCCTTCAGACACCTGTACATTAAGGACATGCTTTCAGTCCTGCAGGAGGCCAGTAAACCCAACACAAGAAAATCCTATATCTCCAAATGGAAAAGATTTTCTATCTGATGTCATAAAAGACAGATGGATCTGCTGGACAGACATATCCCCCTGATTCTGTCTTATGTGTGTGAACTGTTAAGTTTGCCCTACTCCTCTCTAAAGGCACACTTGTCTGCCATCTCTGCCTGCCTGCCTATGGGACCCTCTGCTGCCGTCCAAACTCCTAGCCAAACTTTTCCTTGTGTATTCTGTACCTAAGACCTCCCAGGAAGCCACCCTCCATAGGATCTTAATTATGTGTTAGAAAAACTCACTCTGGCACCCTTCGAACCAGCTGACAAGGCCCTCATAAAGTTTTGCACATTGAAAACTGTACTGCTAGTAGCTTTGACCTCGGCCAGAAGGGTATCAGAGCTTCAAGCCCTTATGGCTACAACCCCATTTCTTGTTTTTCATATGGACAGGATCACCCTTAGAACAAACCCTTCCTTCACTCGCACGGTGGTCAACAACCTTTCTTTGAAGCATGCTATCCACCTGCCTACCCTCTTCCCTAACCCACAGGGAGATAGTGAAAGAGTCCTTCATTCCCTAGACATGCACAGACAGCTCAGAGTTTATTTGCATAAAACCAAACCTTTTCGCAAATCAGACCTACTATTTGTCTCCTTTCACCCCAGGGCTCTGGGGAAGGTGGTGGGCAAGCAGACTATTTCATTCTGAATTTCCAGGGTTATTTCCTTTTGCTACTCGCACCATGGGAAGACCTTGCTAGGCAGTGTCAGGGCCCATTCCACAAGAGCTATGGTCTCTTCTGGAGCCGCCTTTAAAGGCCTAGATGCTAATTCCATTCTGGAGGCAGCTACCTGGTCCTATGTACACACCTTCACCAGACACTACAAACTGGACCATATCTCCAAGACCAGGTCAGGGTATGTAAGGGCTAGCATGGATTCCTGGAGCCGTCTTCCAGGCCACCTCCCAGTCAACAGTGAGCTTTGGTACTCACCCACTAGTAGAATACTGCAACATTGGTATAGAAGGACATAGAAAAGTTGTGTAAAATCTTACCATAACCATAGATGTCCTTCTCTTCCTTGTTGCAGTATCCCACCCCCCCACACACACTTGCCCCCTCATACTCTTGCTCTCCTTGGCGTCTGGACAGGCTGTGCCCTTCAGGACTGGCTCTGTCTGGGGCTATTATCTATGTTTTGAGGCCTGGTGCATGCAGACGTCACCTTTATGGCCCACCTTCCTGCCTCTACGTCAAGATGCACCAAGACGGACTGAAAATCTTTGGAAACCTGATCGGAAGAACGGTCAACTCACTAGTAGAATACTGCAGCATGGAAGAGAAGGACATCTATGGTTATGGTAAGATTTTACACAACATTCCTTTATTGTAATTCAGTAATTTAGGTATGTACCGCAGCAGTGATCCTGTGATTTGAACTTCTGTTGATGGTGAGCATATGAGTGCAGCTTTATCGTCATTGTTTAGCACTTGGGTATGCTTGCTCAGTTTTAATGTGCCAGAACCGGGAAACATGGGAATTTGGTAGCATCATTTCAGGCACCAGAGAAAGCTTGGCATACATTCCCCAAAAGTGGTAGCTAGAGACCATCAAATATTTGCACTGGAAGAGGATTTTCTGAAGAGGAAGCATCACCTGCTTAAACACTGGAGAGGGTCCTCTTGAAGATACTGAGTGCTTTCCATAGTCTTCATTGCATTGGACTGTCAATGTACATGATGTTGTTTTACACTGTGTTTGGTGGTCAGCATGTGCACCTTAATTTTATTTCCTCCTTAGCACTGCATAATGTGGATTGTACTTTATGCTTTCCTGTGCAGTGAGCCTGATACTGTACTCAACAAGCAAAACTGTTTTTTTTTTTTTTTTGAACCCTGATGGCAGTCCTACCCCTGGCAGGTTTAGAGTTACAGATAACTTCTTTGAAGAGGTGATAGGCTTTTGTGCTAGTGTATATGGGGTTCATGTCTTTCCTAAAAAGAAACCCAGGCAGATGAATTAGTCTGTGCTATCCCTGCCTTAGGTTGCCATGCACTATTCTGAGAAGTGATTCCATGTAGAGGCTGAGGTGTTCTGTAGCTTATGCATTTTTTTTCCTACTTGTAAAGTTCTAGTCACATTCTTCAGTGTTTGTGATTCATGCAGTTTGGAAGTATTTTAGCCCATAAAGAGATTTCCATTGGCATGCGCTGCTTTGAAGCAAATTCTGCCTCTGGGCATACCACCTGTTAATGTTTTTTTTTTTTTTTTTTTGAGGTGTTCACTGTGAAATGCATGGTAGAATTTTTTTTTTTTTTTAAATATTGAGGTTAACTGCCTGAAAATCCAGTGTATTAAGGTTCAAGAATCGCAACAGGATTTCAAACATTTCATCCTTCAAACAGCCATTTTGGGCGAAGTAAACTACTATACTACATTTTATGGTTTTGCTGCCTAACTTTCATTTGTTTGTTAGAAGTTGTGACCCTTGGGTGAGTGTGTTAGCAGTTGAGGTCATCAGGGTTTGACTCGAGTTTAATTCTGCTCATGAGCTGCTGAAATGGGTGATGGCAGTTGGGATTGTTCATCAGTAGTCATGACTTTGTGGTTTCTTGAATTACCAGTAGAGTAGTGCCCTGGAAGGAGCACAACTTTAAAGGGACTGTATTCTAAGTCATTGGGTAAATTCACAGATACCTTCAGTATTAGCAAGTTAAATATACACAAACATTTGAAAAGTTTCCAGTGGTAGTTGAGATGTTGCAATTTGATGTTAATGGCAGAATTGCCAGTGAAACTAATTTTATTCCCCAGTTATTTCATACCTTTTAATGTTCAGCGGTACTTGACGTATTGCCTTATGAAAGGAAAATAGGCCATGCTGTCCCTGCTTAGAAATTTAGTTTTAATACTGAGTTATTGTGTTGCACTTTCGGTAAGCAAACTGTGCAGGTTCTGCTATGCAGTCTTATTTTTGTGGTCATCATTGATAGTGTTAGGGTTATTTTTTTTGGTGGTGGTGGGGTGATTTTAAGTTAATGTTAAAGTTTTTATGGTGTTAGGTTTAAAGTTTTAAGATTAGGGTTTACTTTGCTTTCAAAGGGGGGAGCATCATACTGCTAAAACACACAGTTTGATGACTGCATTGGCCACATTCTCTGTGACAGCTTATGCCATCTAATAAGCCCACTGTAGGTCAGTAGCACCAAATTCATAGCTCCTCTCAACTGGCCCCTCATGGAAATAGGAGTTTAAGTCGTTAATGCCTCTAGTATTTTCCTGTAACAAAGACAATTTAATGCTGTTTGTGCATGCCCTGCCTTCAGTTTGCACAAAGTGTATTCAGTCTTGTATGTCTGTACTAGCCCAAGATGTCATTGTATTAATGCATGCAGTAACTTAAGTGGAGTGGTGTCACAGGTACCGTATAGAAATTCAAGATGTCGGTGATCAGCACTTGTCATTAATGTGTGATGTGTGTGTATGAAAAGGTGAGGGATTGAAGTACCTTGAAAAATTTTACTTTGGTAATATAGTGTTATCACAGTTTAGTATATGTATATAATGGAAATGGAGAAAGCACAAGAAGGTGACCCCCCCCCCTTGCAAGAATGATCATGTGTTACCTAATTGCTAATTTCAATCATGTATTTTCTCATTGTTTTCTGATCACATTTGTATGTCAGTCACTTTTTTTGTATTGAATGTGTCAATGAAACTGGATTAACCTGTGGGACTGAAGTACCTGAATACTTGGACTAAAAACAAGATTCAGAAATATTTTGGATTCCGTAAAAGTTGCTTGCATCCTGCTGTCACAGCACATGTTAGCAATGGTAACATGTTTCCACATGAGTATTTGGCAGATGTGGTCTTCCTAGTGCTGGTGGTTAGAGGTATTTTGAAATTTTTTTTCTTGTCACTGAAGTTTCATTTTTTTATTTTAATACAGCATTTGAAGAATAATCTCCACTGTTTGC